>NW_009921501.1:74270-106945 GCF_000696875.1 Nestor notabilis | reverse complement strand
GGGCGCGAGGGCGCCTCGCTGAGGAGCGGGAGCACAGGAGCCGCTCAGGTAGTTCCCGAGGAGCAGAAAGGACCAGGGTGATTTGGGCCAAGGCTGGTATTAGAAGACTCTAAGAACTGGCGGGTGGCTCCGAGGGAAACCCCCGCGACTGGCGGTTGCCTCAGAGGAACATCCCTGCTGCACGCCGTCCGCAGCAGAGTAGCAAACTGTCTTTGTTCCATAAGGACAGTGCTCATTCATGTATTGTCAACTGAACTGTGGCTCTCTTGTTTTTGTTATCCTGATTGTCATTACTTTCCTAATTTTTCAAGATAATGAGGGTTCTCAGCTCCTGCTAAAGGCTCATAGGAAGGTGTGGTTTAGCACTTCCTTGGATTTCAATGGTAACTAGTGCGTCTCCGGTGGTACCAGCTTTCAGCATATTGGTGTTCCACCATGGAAAGATCGGCCTTCTTCCTTCCCTTTTGTCAGTTTTCGTCTTGAAAGCATTAACGCATGAGTACAATTATACTAACATTAATTGTTGCTTTAAAAAGTCCTTGTAACTGAGTGACAGGTGCCTATGCGTGCATCCGTTCAAATACTCAATATAAGACTGAAGTTAGCGTTCAGGGTCCTGAATGGACCAGCAAGTGGAAATGCATCAGAGTCAGTTTGGAGTTCCCAGGTTAGAAAATACACTATAATGCTATAGAAGTTCAGGTGTCACTTGCACTGTATGTCTGAATATAAGTGAACCTGAAACTGTGGTAGAATATAGGTTAACGATAGTTTTATAGTAGTGTAATAACTTTCTTTTCAATAGTTCCATTGTAGTAATAGTTGAAGTAACTTTTCTTATTGTGTCGTATTAAAGTATTTATAAAGATGAGAGCTGTATAGATATATTTAAAACATGGCTATAGAAAACTAAATTGATAAGTGGGTTTTCAACTTAAAAAAATTATGCATCTTTATCTTGCTGAAGTTTTGAATTATTTGTAAATATCCTTTTAATTAAATGGTTTCCCACAGTTAAAATGACAAGGCAAATATAATGTGCGTATACACTTAGTTAGCATTAAGCTTCAAACGCTAGTCTGTGCTCTCTTGTGCCAGATTTAATTTATTTTCTTTATTTCTTCAGTTGAGGCTTATGAAGAGAGGACACCTTAAGATGTGCCTGGAAATTACTACTTTCTTCAAGGAGTCAACCACCTAACTTATAAAGCATGTTGTAAAAGGTAGGGATGAGCTTCTGTGAAATAATTAGATCATGACTAATTCCTCAGAGAGGTCAGAACTTCCCTTCTTAAATATGACACTTCTCAAAGCAGTAGGTGCCTATGTTTAGAAACTAATTCACTTTCCAAATCACACACTTGATAATCTACTAACTTCCTTTGGGTAAGATTACAGTAGGTAGTATTTTGATCTTGGTATTCTCAGTCTCTCAGTGCTGACTGACTGATAAGTGAGGTTGTCCTACCCAGAGAAGAAGAACAGAGATGACTTTTGCCTCTATAAGCTTCTGATATAAGCTGGGGATCTTAAAAAAGTAAACAAATTCTTAAGCAATAGGGTTGTTTGTTTGTTTGTTTGTTTTTCTGAATAACAAATTTGCAGTGCTGGAAAACAGTAATTCATTAATATCATGTAAAACAATGAAGTAATGTTGATCAGAGACCAAACATAACATTGAATCCAAGTGACTTTAATATGTAATGTAGTATATGGTACCTAAAATATAATACATAAAGCATATGTACATCAGGTATGACACATATGAAAAATAGTTAACAAAATACATTAAACAGTATATAAATGCATGTATCTTAGTTACATAATAAATCATATATGTACTGAAAATTGTATTAATCTGCTACTCAGGCTTTTAAATGGTACCTGGTTCAGATTTCTTCCCTATTCTTGAACTTAACAAGTTTGCACAAACCCTCTTTTTAGGTGTGTATATGCACTAGTTATGTATATGTGTGTGTATATATATATACCAGGACTGTACCATGCATGTACATTGTCCATCCAAGAGTGCCACTGGTCTTTATCCTTTTCATTAAGAAGAAGCCAGAATATGTAACATTGTTCTCTCTTAAATATCCCTTGGTTTATCTTCAACTTTATTGTGCATCCTGTGCATTTGCTGCAAATGCTCTGACTTACTTAGAACAGTGAAATATGGTAAGTGAAGCAAAATATTACTGTAGGACTTGTTGCTAAGTTCACATCACTTACATTTGACTGGAATACCTGAATGCAATTTTAATACCTTGCTTTTGGAAGGAACACTTACCTGACAGTTAATGTAGGTCTGATATTTTTTCCTACATTTTTTCAAGACATTTATACTGCTATGAGATTACCTGTACTCCAGTTCTGTGAAGTGGTGAGTGAATGGTGAATTCTCTCCATTCAAAACAGTAAATTGGGGTTTATTAAGGGTACTCAGTTGATGTGTGTGCTGGGAGTTCCCAAAACACCTCTGAAGCTCCAGTGAACTCTGTATTAAAAGAAGGAATGCCAAAGATTGATGTCTTTAGCAGAATATGCTTTTTAAAAATAACTTTCCAGAACATTTTTCTACATTTTAGTGAACCATGAATGGGAAAAAATCTTTTTTTCTCTTTTGACATTGTCTTTAGCACAATTCTATTGCTCGTCTTTTAATTATTATTCTGATCTTACATGGGGGTAAAACCAGTCACTGCTTCCATTCTTGTAAAAACAGGACAGGAAATAGATGAGCAGTTTCATAGAAGCTGATCTGAAATTTTGTAGCCACAAAATTTTGTGGAAAATACTTTATAATTTATCTTAATTTTCTGTAGTATCCATTTAAAAGTTGAAAAGCCATCTAACACCAGAGGGGAATGTCAGTATGTTAGGCTGAAAGCAGGCTGAAAAAACGTCTTCTCACAGATATAGGCTGCGTAAGAAATTGAATATTCATATGTATAGATTCATGTCTCTGTGTGTCAATGTTGGGCCTGCATAAGAGGAGTAAAAGCCCATCTTTCTTGTCTGCCCTTATTCCCTGTGGTTTGTATCACAAGGGAACCACTGCCACAGAGCCCAGCTTTGAAGTCAGTGAGGAGAGCAGAAGTTAGTCCTACAGAAAGAAGCTGTTTGCTTCTCTGCATGAAGGGCAGAGACAACAAGAGAGGAGGTCTGCATATTTTTAATGTAAGCAGCAGCAGGGGCTGTGTAGTTCTGACAGATGAGTAGGACTTAGAGGGAGAAGAGCAGCAGCAGGAGAAAGAAGAAACCACTTGGGGAGATAAATAATGTTAGGAAATAGTTTGTTGGTCTGTGTCTATGAAGCAGGAGAAGTAGTAGTGCCATTTGAAAGACTGTCTCCTTTGTTATGTGGCAGTAAATTGACTTTTCTCCTTCTGTTGCCTTTCTGCCATGATGTTGGTTACTCAACCTGAAATCCAGGGAAAAGATGTGCGTACGCTACAGGGTTGAGAAATTCTGCCTCAGCTCCCTTGAGGCTCTGTGCACTCTGTTGCAAGAGAATGTTGGTGTGTTGAAGGTAGCGAAGGAGGCTAGTGTAATTACAAAAGGAAGGGGATCATTTGTGTGAGGAACAACTAGTTTTGTACACACTCTGTCACTGGAATGTTAAGCCCTATGTTTATTATTATCTGATTAGGCCAAATCTAATCAGTTATTTAGTATTTCAAGAATGATCGCCTGTATGTGAACTGTTTGGCATTTCTGGCTCTTACAGGTTAAATGTCAAATTCTTAGCAGTCCTCAGAGACATATTTTTTGCCCATGGAAGATAGTCTTGAGCACCTATAATCTATATTTTCAGGAGATACTTGTGGTAAATTGACTGCATTCTGAAAGTCAACTTGTATTGGCAGTCTTGGGATGTTGGAGAGAGAACCTTTTTTTCTTGATAATTGTAAAGTAATACTAAGGAAGTGCTTGCTGTATCTGGGGGATGTGATTTCATCTTAGAGCATCATAGGCTTGATGCATTACGCTTGTTTAAAATCCAGATTCTGCAAAATGCAGACATCATTTAAATACTGTGGTTATATATTCTGGGCATTATAAATGATTTAAGATAGAAAACATCTTAACTTTAGAAATCAAAAATCAGGCATCTGATCGAAGGTATTTGTCTAGGAGCCTCATATTGCCTCATATTGTCTAGGAGTCTCATATTATCAATAGAGAGAGTGGAATATTTCTGGAGAGTCTTTCTGTAGTCTTTCTGTAGTTACTGCCTTCTTTTACTATAGACACAGCATGGTCAGTTACCTCAATGAGTAAAGCTAAATGAGATTAATTCCTCTTTGCTTCAGTGAATTTTAGGAATAAAGTTACCTTCTTCTCTACCAAGGTGTGAGCTCACTGTTGAGTCAGGAAGGAATTATTTTCTGCTTGCCTCAGTCCGCAGCCTCATAGGTCCTTCTTCCACTTTTCCCCAAGACAGAAAATCTCAGGGCAAAGATTCTGTCTTTAAACACTGTCTGAGGCAGGATACTAGATGAGGAGGTTGTTAAGATCTCTTCAAATATACCATGGCCAGATGGGGTCATTTGATCATCTGGTTCTATCTACAAAGCACAGTTCTTTTTTTCAATTTCTTCTCAGAGTAGAAGATTGCCAAGACGAGGTTTGAACTGGGATATGAAAATAGCAACTGCTCTGTTAAACTGACCCCAAGGATGCCACAAAAACACCCCAAAACTGAGTTAACAAGGTATCCTACTTCATACTTTCAGACTGGTTTTTAAATTGGAAATGAAGACATTGTATAATACGAAATCAGCAGTTATCATGGATATAAACAGCATGTTTTCTCTCCTTTAACACAGACTCAAATAAGTTATCTTTATGTGATGATTTTCAAGTGTATCTCTTTATCCTATTCATGATTTCTGCTACATGATAAATACATGTCTTTGGACAGTATAGGGCATACTATATTATGCTTCCTGATATTTTTATTTCTATGTTTACAAAATGCCTTTCCCCAGGCATTAAATCTTGCCATACTAATGTAATGTGCAGTCCAGAACCTTGTTGTTTTAAGGTGGTTAACAGTTGCCATGAAATACATACAGCATTTCTCTAAAATTTAAGAAAAATCAGTACAACGGAAGACAATTTTACCTCTTCATCATAACAACTGCCTAAGTGAATGCTCATTCTGCATGTATTTGTATTTTAAAAATAGAGGGGTATTTTCAGTTGTGTGGCACAATGTGACAGAAATATGCTATCTTTCTTTCTTAAACCTTCTTGTCATGGCATGACTTCTTTTCAGATCCTACTGGAGTTTGATTTGGTTTAGTTACCACCCATCTGCAAACACAGCTTTGGGGGTTTGTGGTTGCAGGAACACCTAACTTTATTAGTCAGTTAAACAGACCAGCATGATTTTCTGCTGCAACACCACTGGTGGGATCTCTAGAGAGAAATCCTTGTTGATTCTGGTATCGATACACCATCATGGAACTATGTCACGCTGTATTAGTCTTGGGGGGGCAGCATCCATATCTACAAATGGATTCTTCAGTGTTGCACCTGCAATATAAGCAAAACCATCTTAAGTGTTCACATATTTCAGGTATTTATTTAACAATATATTATTGAAAGAGTGAACCAAGACAAGTAATTAAAACCAGAAATAGAAACTGGCTACCACCAGAGTGCAACCACCAGATTAGCAATGACATAAGAATTTCCTGTTTTGTTGATTCAAAGTAAGTCGTGTTTCAGTCACAGAATGCTACAGTGTTTAGCATCAAAATCCATCTCTTCCTGGAACTCCAGTAAACATGTTACTCAAAGGGCATGAAGGTATTTCCTGCCATAACACACATTGAGAATACTCTTACAAAGCAGAGAGTGCAAGTGCTGTGAACAGTGTCACTGTCATGAGTTGTGGCACAAGAAATTAAAGGAGGTGTCATTTCTCCTCACCAAGATGCCAGCTCTCACTCTTGTTTTGTCCTGTTTTCAAAGTTCAAGTCACAAGTCCCAATGTAGTTGCACTGTGCCTTTCAAAGCACAAATGGCTTTTTGTGGAATAGGAAATACACCTTCCATGCTATTGAGGACAAACAAGTCTCAAGCAATTTGTCAGCTTTGTACCATATGCCATCTCCATCTACCTGAAAGTGTCTTTGTATCAGGAGTTTGGTCATTAAGCTTCTGAATTTTCATGAAAGAAGTAAAGCCCTCCTCAGAGTCCTCACCACTCCTAAAAATGTGATTATATTTTTTCCATAATTCTTCCCCATGATGCAGCTCAGTGGTTTCCCAGCCTTTTTTTCAGAGGAATCTCACCTTAAGGAACTGAATGTTGAGTTCTCTTATCAGTTCTTTATGGCTTTAGTGTTCTCCCACCAAATGCAGATTTCCCATCTCACCCCTGCCCAGCACAGATCTCTCAGCCTTCCTTTTCTTTGATGCACTCCTGTTCCTTTCCCATAACAGCTCGCTCTGCTGCTGGCTCAGACAGCAGTGACACTAAAACTGAGCAAATAGATTTTAATGGATCAATCTATTTCTCTCTGGTGTCATTAATGTGTCCTTTTCCAGGCCTGGCAGAGTCCTTTTCCAGGCCTGGCAGAGTCCTTTTCCGGAGCTCATCTAAGTGACTTGCTTCATGGGTTAAAGAAGTCCAGGACTAGATATTAAATGAGGTAATAGAGGAAAGAATAGGCCTACATTTCCCCCAGACAGTTTTTGCTAAGGACCTGCCTTAGGTACTCCTAAAAAATAATGTCAGATCAGCTGGATGGACCTTTCTGGTGTATTGAGACTTACAAGTTCTTGTAATTGTAATTCAGAATATGGCTATTGCTGCACTCTCAATTCCCTTGTGCCAGCTGCTAACCTCTGCCCGTTGTGAGGATGAGGCAACAGAAATGTGACTGGGCAGGCAGAGGAGGGCAGCCTGCCTGATGAATAGGGGACATGTTCGCCAAAGTCACCTCTGTATCAGCAGGAGCTCACTCTTACCATGTTCTCAGTGCAAACTGTTAAGAAAGCAAGTACAACACGGCCTAGAAATTCAGCTGATAAAAAGTCACACCAGAAACAAGAAAAATCTTAAAATGTGCAGGTAGGTGGCTTACATAAGTGAAAACCAGTTATTGCCCTCTTATTATATTTATTTCCATTTAATGTAAATTGAAATATAAATGTAAAACACCTATGTACTCCTTCAATACTTAAGTGGTTATTTTTACTCAGAAACAGATGCTTAGGGTCTCCTATACACAAGCAGTTTGACAGCTTCCCTAGGCAGTAGCATAAATCGCTCCCCAGTTTGTGCCCATGTTTAAACTGGCTGGGAATAGCTGCATTCATGTCTGCTGTGCTGCCCCAAGCATGCTTCCCAAGCAGGTAGGAGGCCTAATCCTTCGAGATACTTTGCTTGCTTCCCAAGCACTACAGGCTGGGTAGAGAACGGATTGAGAAGGACTTGGTGTTGTTGGTTGGTGAGAAGCTCAACATAACCCCAAAATATGCGTTTGCAGACCAGAAACCAACCATGTCCTTGACTGCATCCCTAGCAGCTTGAGCAGTAGGTCGAGGGAGGGAATTCTCCCCCTCTACTGCACTCTGGTGAGACCCCCCCCTGCAGTCCTGATCCAGCTCTGGGGCAACAACACAAGAGGGATGTGGAGCTGTTGGAGCAAGTCCAGAGGAGGCCAAAGAGATGCTGTGAGCGCTGGAGCGGCTCTGCTCTGGAGCCAGGCTGAGAGAGCTGGGCCAGTGCAGCCTGGAGAAGAGAAGGCTTCTTAAGGGGAGACCTTAGAGCAGCTCCAGTGCCTAAAGGGGCTACAAGAAATCTGGAGAGGGGCTTTTAACAAGGGCCTTTAGGGACAGGATGAGGGGGCATGGCTTTAACCTGACAGAGCAGAGAACCCATGGCAGGGGGTTGGAAGTAGATGAGCATTAAGGTCCCTTCCAGCCCAAACCATTCTATGATTATATGAGAATTCCAAATGCAAACAGTGCAGTGGTATTTGGCAGGCCAGCACAGGAATTTATGATAACCATTATCTTATTACAGTTTATTTTGTTTTCTCTGGAGGCTGTTTTTCCATGGGTTAAAGGTGACTGATGAATCAGTTTGCGCCCCGGAGCACCATGCAGTGCAGGTCCCAGTGCTGTGGTGCAAGGTCCCCTGTGGGAGGTGAGCTGCAGGACTGCCAGCAAAGCATTGACACCTTCCACCTTCCAGATCCTGGGAACCTCACCTCTGCCTGGCCTTGTCGTACCAGCCCCAGGCAGCAGGGTCCTTCCCACAGTGTTTTTACATAGTAGATGTATTTCATGTTTGGGCTTTGTTCATCAGGATTGATGAGGCCAGGTCGACTGCAGTGAGGAATTTATCAGGTTGGCTCCTACATTGTGTGGTTCCTAAGATTTTTTGCTAATGAGCACAGTTTCTTTGCCATGCTCCAAGTCGTTCAGGATGCTTGCCAGCAATGAGAGAGTTTTGGCAACTGCAAATCCCCAAGTAACCTGATAAAAGCGAAGAAATTTTTCATGTGCCAGGGAAAATGATGTGAAAAGCTGATAAATGCAAAGGCCTTCTCAAGCTGTTTGGATTGCTGTGAATTCTTGCTGTTGAATGTACTCTGCTAAGCTCCCGGTGTGTGCCCTGTCTTCAGGGAGGTGTTTCTGTCAGCTTGTTAAAGTAATGTAGTTTCCAGATCTCAAAAGCCCCATCTGCTGTCAAAAATTACACGAAAGCCCTGTCACCCTGGTGAAATAAGTGTCATATCGATTTTGCAGTGAGGTAAGTAGAAGGCTCAGGGTGGTGATGTGCTTATTCAAAATACTAATCAGCATCAGAGTTCGTAAGAGTATAGGGAAGTTCTTAATAGTGTGTTCCCTGCTCTGGGCCCTGGGACATGCTGCTTGACAGCCCAGAGGACAAGGACTGGAGGCAGTACAATGCCTCTGGTAGCAGTGGTGAGAAATGTCCACTGTTCAGATCTTACCTGACGATCTGAATTGCTCTGAACTCAAAACTCTACCCGTAATCACTGGAAAATCTGTGATTTGTGAGCATGTTGGCCTTCACAAGAATACAGAGAGAATTTAATAGTACAGCGTTCCAGCCTTTATGTGTCCTGTTTATAGCCGTGTTCCCTGGCATAGACGGCTGTGTACATTATGGTCTCAGAAAGTGTAAGGCAGAAGGACTTGTGCAGGTAACTTCATGAAGCGAAACGGAGTGTGTTGACAGCTGGCGAGCACAAGGTGGCAGAACAGGAGAACCAGTCGGTTGAACAAGAGACGGTAGCAGCAGGATGGTAGGTCTGGTAGCTGGCTTTTCGGGTCATGACAACGTGCCTGGTAACGCAGGAGGGCCATGCAGCCTGTCATCCTCATTGTTAAGTCCAGTTCTCGCGTTGAATGCCTGACCTTTTAGTACTTCCTATGCAGATCGGTCATTTAATCTGCAGATTCCCTCGGTTTTATGGGTGAATATCAGCTCAGCTTTTACTGGTATTGTTTAGTTAATCAGCTCCCCTTTTATGATGCAGTTTCCATGACATCTCAGCTGTCCCTGCAAATGAAAACTGTGAGATAGTCTCAGTGGTGTCCTGACTCTCAGTTCCTTCCTCCTAGAAACACACTGGAAGATTTTTCCTGATTCTGGTGTGACTTTTATCTCTTTTTTCTTTTATTAGTTGAATTTCTAAGCCTTGTTGTACATGCTTTGAATTTTTTGGTTATTTTTCATCGTATGGTTTTCTAGAGATTACCTAAGGAACATGTTTCAATCTTTTGTTCACTGCAGCAGAACACTGGCCCTTTAAGGCCAGAAGAGATGTTTTGCAGGATCAGTTGCTCACATGTCTAGGGAAATATGATTAAAAATATTTGATGTAGGCATTGCTAAAGAGAAGAGTGTCTTGGGAGTTATTAATGTCAGGGGCAAGTTAGAATGTAGGGCCACTGGTCCCTTAAGGGCCTGGGATGAAGAACCTTGCATTATAAGGTTTCTCCTCTCATCTGGGACAAAGATATGTCTGTGTTAGCAGCCTCAGGATTGGGAGTGATTAGATGAGTGAAGTCATTGGGATAATACAGACTCTGCAAGCTAGGACAAAAGCCTGCTAATTGCAGCTGAAGGGGAATAGGAGGTGGAGATTCTAAATTAAGGAAGTCAGGACTGGAAGCTTAATGACAGCAATCACTCAACAGATCAATACAGACCTCAATGCTCCAGTACCCCTCCAACCTGTCCCCCCCAAAAAAAAGAGAGGAAGCTGAATAACTTAATTATAACTCAATTTAAGTAGACTTTGGGAAAGGAAAATTGAGGCAGGCTTTTTGTGGGAGCTGTTTTTACCATCAGGGAATGCCCTGAAGCAATCTTTGTCTAGCCTGGCCATTGAATTGCTGTAACCTTGATGCCAAGGTTATTTAATAGCTCTGCTATCAGGCAGAGCTAATTGCTCCAGCTGGTTGTGTGGATTAGAAGTTAGCTGGGAATTTTCTGATGGAATGGTTTTCAGATGGGAAATACATTACTCTTTTAAAGTTTAAATATTCCTTGTGAAAATTCAGTTTTACCGGAACAAAAAAAATTCTGCCAGGAAAATAGGAGAAATGCCTCATTGCCTGGAAGATTTGTCAGTTAGTAGAACAGAATTGATCATAAACAGCATGTACAAACCAGACAGATAATCTATCTCAGTGGTCTGTGTCAGAATGAGGGAAGAAATCCAGGGCATACTCCCTGTCCCTTCAGCATTTGTCTGCTACTCTAGAGGTCTTAAGAAGACAAAGCAGTGTTTTCTAGGGAGAACAGAGGTTCCTCCGTAGCTCAAAGGCCAGGACTGTACTACAGATTTGCTATGATGCAGTGATGCACAGATCAGCACGCTGGGGTGTGACCTGATAAACAGTGTTGTTGCCAGAAGCCACTTGTGTAACAAAACCCGACTTGTCACTCCCAGGGAATTGAGAAGTTACATTGTGAAACCTTTTTGTGTTACTAAAAGCTGCATCTGCCTCAGAATGCTGTGCCAGCATAATACACTGCATGACATTTTAATACATGATACCTGTGCTGACAAAGCACTTTGAGTGTGGACTAGCTTAAACTGCTAGCCGCCAAGCTACACAAAAGAGAAACTACAGAAAGAAAAAAAAGACAGAGCTTCTTTAACTATTTCTTGCTGTAGAAACATAGTCACCTAGTAGTAATGTGGTCCCTGGTTGTTCTGCAGTTTGTATCTGTCCCCATAATTCAGTGACAAACAGCAAATGTCGGGCAGCCACGCTTCTTGGCCTTTCTTAACTGCATCGTGTAGTTTACTACTATCCAGTGTTTTTGTCATGGTTTAACCTCAGCCAGTAACCTCCTCACTGATTACCCCCACCCCCAGTAGGATTGGGAGGAGAATCAGGAAAAGGTAAATCCCATGAGTTAAGAACAGTTTAGTAACTGAAATAAAATATAATGATAATGGTAATAATAAAGATAATAAAGAAAAGCAATGGGAGAGGGGAATAATACCCAAGGAAAAAAGTTGCTCTCCACCCGCTGATCAATGGCAAGCCAGTCCCCGAGCAACGATCGGTGGCTCCCAGCCATCTCCCCAGTTTCTACACCAGGCATGATATTCTCTGCTATGGAATATCCCTTTGGGTAGTTTGGGTCAGGTGTCCTGTCTCTGCTCCTTCCTGGCTTCTTGTGCCCCTCCTCACTGGCAGAGCATAAGACTGAAAGGTCTTTGACTTAGGGTAAGCTGCTTAACAACAGCTAAAACATTGATGTATTATCAGCATTGTTTTCAGACTAAAGCCAAAAGACAGCACTGTACCAGCTGCTAAGAAGAAAAATAACTCTATCCCAGCCGGAATCAGGACACTCCACCTTATGACTACATTCTTTCCTTGAATCTTTTCATGTCTGCAGAGCCAGCCTAAAAAAATTCTGACCAGAAAGTGAATTAGTAGAACTACTTCATGATCATGTGAATAAATGGGATAATCACAATGTGATAAAATAACTGATACATTGTGTAGAAATTTATCTTCCTTTTTTTTTTTTTTCATCACAAGTGACTGGAGTAACATCCTTCTAAAATGTTATCTCTGTGAGTAATAGTGTCTGAGCTCTGTTGTGCTTTCATAAGTACCCAGCTGTCCCTGCAAGTTAAAATATCATCACATGCTTAGTGCACTTGATTACGGGGGCAGGAGCAGGCTGTCAGAATTTGTCTGTAATCCCTGATTCCAAACAAAGTTTGCAGTTTTGCCATCTGCAGCTTGTTCCCATCCTCATTGTCAGCGTCACAGCTTATGTTCAACCTCTGAGTCAAGGTCACACAGTCTGAAAATCAGTTTTCCATGCCTCTATTACACTTTCCTCAACCTTATTTCTTTTCTTATTTGCCTTGATGAAAAAGCTGGCTGCACTGACCTATGTCTGATGCATGGGACAGGTTCACATGTGCAAAATCTTTTGCCAAATAGAAAGCCTATAATAAAATAGTCTGTAAATAATCCCTTCCCCTAGCTATCAAGAGCCTTTCAGATTATTCATATTGAATAGTCATTTGAATATTGTCAGCCCTGCATTGTGTTGCTGTTGATTGAAATGGTAATGAAGGCAATACAGTCTCTCAAATACTTTAGTTTTTAAAAAGATATAATTTACAGGCAGATAGCAGTGTTACATCTGGCTCATTGATTGCTAAGTACAAGCTGGCTGTGTCTGGATTGATGTGTATCCTGTGTCATCTCTGTGTTGTGCAGCTGTGGTATGTTTGCTGACTTGCTAAGGTTAGGGTCAGCAAACAAGATGCTAGCAATCACCAGTAAGTAGCCAACTGGTCTAAGTATGTTTGCAGTTAATTTTCCTGAGGTAGCTCCTTTTCTCTTGCTGGGTACAGCCCACTGTCCTCCAAGTCACTGTAGTGATCTTTGACTCAAAATGCTCCCTCTCTTCTCACATCCAAACTGTGTCCACATCTGGTCTGTTCTATGCATAAGATCCTTTTATCCATATGACTAAGGCTGCAGTTAATGTTCTGTTGGTATTACTTGCAAGGTGTCAAAATTTCCCTTTCCTCTGGCCTTGATAAGCACAGTCTTGCCTGTTCACATTCACTCAGCATGCCATGGTATTTTTCTGTCTGGTTATGCTAACCCAAATACCTGTCACTTTGCATATTTTCCCTCATCTCTCTTACTCCATAACATCCATCATTTGGTGGTCTGCCTCCCTTCCAAGGCTTCTGAAGGCCAATCTCTATCCTGTCAGTTGTAGCCTAGTCTACCTAAATATTGATTCTTGTCCATGGTTAGTCAACAGTAGCATCCTCTCCTTGTTACATTTCCGAAGAAGAAATTTAATGCTTTGTCCTGTGGGGCTTCTCGTGTTTTGAAGTTCATCTCTAAAAGTGTGATAACACCAGAAGAGACTTCCATTTCTGGTGGCCTGACTGGTACTGTCTCATCTTCCTTGTACTCTTCCATCTGTCTGTATCCGTCTGTGGGTCTTTGCTTTGCATTGTCATTTCTAGATGTGATTTCCAGCATTTTGGAGTACAGACCCAAAACCTGATCTTTGTTTATACAGGAAAGAAGGAGGGTAAAGGGGAAGGAAGTCAGACAACTGGGTCTGGAGTAGTGGGCATGACAGCCACAGGAATGATTACATTATCTTTTTCTTTGATTTTGAAAAACTGAAATTGAAATAGACTCTTGCCTGAATATTGTCTATGGTCAAGTAACCTGGATGCTGTAGCGTACAAAGTCCTGCTCTTTTTTACCTCTTTAGTGTATTTATGAGACAAATTGTTGTGATACTGCTTTGGTAGTAAGCAACCATTATATAGATCTATACAAGTTTTTGCTAAGCTCCACTGGAATGGCCATCTACATGAAGCAGTGATGTGACACATCACTATGGATGTGTCACATCACTGTGGATGATGATGGAACAAGCTTAATTTTCCATCTGGAAAAATTGCAGATTTAAAATGAATGCTTACACTGTCGGGAACAAATGAATTTCACTTCCTGTTATTGAAGAAGGCCAGACAGCAAGAAATAGAGCTAGAGAGAAATTGCCAAGCGTTATGTACAATCTTATTGGCTTCATTTTGAGCCATGATGAAATAAAGCAAATCCTTCACTTTTTCTGTCATAAAAAAGTGTTGGGTCATGTAGAGTTTCAAAGAGGTACAAATAAAATGGAACTATTTCCAGTTCGGAACTTCAGCTAACTTGCCAACCCTTCAGCAGAGGATTAAGATTGACTGGGGGAGGCTTGTTTTATTCCAGGAACATGTGGGAAGAGTCCCATCTCTGTACCAGAACCTCTCCATCCAACAGAATGGAAAGGTGAGCAAAGATAATAGCAGCTCCTTGATGCCAGGCTCACAGGCACTGCCTCATGGGAGAGGTCTCAAAGTTCATAGGTTTCTCTAGTATCAACTCAGAGGAGTTTTCTGTTGAGAAGAGTTTCTACCTGTCTGAGCTCAGAGGTTATGGAGCTCTCCTGAAGAGACTTTTAGACATGCTAATCTTTTCTGAAGAAGACAACTGTACTATTAGAGAAAATTACATTCTCGAGGGGAGTTACTAGCAGATAAAAAAACTTTGCTAACAAGTGAATCCTGCTGATTCACACATTGCAGGAAGGGCGGACTGAGGAAACCATCTCTACCTCTGGGGCTTTAAAAACAATTACGGTGGTTTAAGAGCAATTCTCTGAAAATGCCTTTCTGGAAGTAAAGCTAAAGAGATCAGATAGACTCTTTAGATGCTGAGATTTGGTCCAGGCAGTCCAGGTTTGCAGTTTAGTGGCAGGCATCCAAATTACAGTACTGTCAAAACCAGTAAAAGTTTGGCTATGAAGGAAGCGCTGCTGTCAGCAGATCCTGACCTCTTTATACGGTGCTCTGGGGAGAGCATCTCTCCTAGAGTCTGGATTGGGATCCACATATACTAACTAACAGTAACTGCAGGAGAGGCCAAATCAGGACACATACTGTATCACATCAGCAGACAAAGCTGGCGGAGGTTTGGTCAGCGTTTCACTAGGTTCATTCCCAGCCAGGGCTGTGAGGGCAGCGCTGGCAGTTGGACTTCATCTTTCTGCTGTTCAGCAAAGGCAGGCATTGAGTACCCAACCATACAGTTTTCCTTTACAGTCCTGCCAGCCTAATTTGTTTTGTTGGTGATAGGAATATTTCTGTAGTTGACCTTCCCACACCTGGTAACTGTGTTCCTAACCACCATTCACACATTTGACCTCCTAACAAAGAGCCTAGCGTTAAAAATGTATGAGGTCCTGTTGAGGGGAGCAGCTGAATAGCTGCATTAGCACTGAAGCTGAATTATTGATAGAAAGGGTGATTTTTACTTTCCTTTTAGCTATTGAATAATAGATTAAAAGCTGCACAATAAGAATATTTTCATTAGTCACATAAATTGCTTGTTCAGTTAAGAAGAGGAAGGAGAACAAATGAAAAGTGCCCTGCAGTGGAAAACACATTAGACTTAAAAATTTTATATTCTGGAGTATTTATTCATTTTTGGACGTATCTTCCAACAAATATTTTGAATTAACAGAATAAGGGATGTTTTGTATAATTCAGGAGATTGGAATGTACTTTGTTTCCACTGGTTGTAACTATCAGTGAACAACTGGTATTTTCTGTATTAGCTGGTGCCCGTGCTACCGCAAATAAAAAGTGGTATTTAGCAGTTGAAATTGACAGACTGACTAATACCTGGTCTTTATAATCACTATATTATTTCATCCCTGTCTTCCTATGTGTGGTATGCCATACTGAGATGTCACCATCTATGTAGCCCTAGAGAAATAATGAGTTTGTTTGATTTTGCTTTTCCCATTCAGTCTGGTTGCAGTAAAAATAATGCCTATTCAATCTTCCCAGGGATTTAATAATCTGTTTGGCTTTCTACACTGCCTTAGGCTATCATATCTCCTGGCTGGTTATTAATGCCCCAAGCAAGAATCCTGCTGCAGATTTCTGTTCATCAGCAAAGAGCATTCTTAGGGAAGCTACTACATGTATAGGTTTCCCTGAATTTTGAATAGGCATTTGCTTCTGCATTTCCACTTGTGCTGCTCTCCTGCACAGCTGGATGATGTTGACTTTGAAATGGACAGCTCCTTTTCTATCAGCTTTGATAAGGCACAGGCTCAGCAAGTATCTGGTAGGCTGACTAGGCAGCTTTCTACTTATATCCCTTTGGCAACAATTTAGGAAGAAAGAGCAACTTTCATTTAACTGAAATTATTCAAGTTCATTCATTAGAGCCTCTGTGTAAAAGTGGGACTTCCAAAATAGTGCATTTCCATTCTTCTGTTGGTAATTTCTTAGCCAAAGAACCAAAAGTAAGACAGCTATCAATATTGCTTCATGGAAGTACCTCAAAATGTTATGTTTTAGTCATATTAGGTTTTGATTTAGAACCCACTCAAATCTCTGGAAAAATCTTCATGGATTTGTAACACTCTCTGCAATGTCTGTTGATGGGAGGCATTCCATTTCATACAGCAAATTGGGATTAGATTTATGCAGAATTGTACCTCTTAGCAGCCACATCAACTTGTCTTCTTGTGCACCCCTAGCTGGTACAGAGCAAACAGTATCAGTGCACTTCTCAACACAACCTTCCTGGATGACAGCCTTCAACTATGCAGCCTCAATGCCAGCCCCATGCATTTTCAGATCATAAGTTCTCAACAAGGATGGGAGGATTTGGTAAATTCTATGATGCTTAAGACTGTCTGGTAAGAAGAGAATGGAGCCAGTCTGAGCTCACTGTGAGTAGGCTGCTGAGTGACTATTCAAGGGTAAAATAGAAATATGTACCACTGACCTACTTAGTGCTGAAAGTCTCTCTACTCCATTATTGATGAGCTGATCTACTTAATGCCCTCCTCGTTGCCTGCAGTTAGTTCAATGGCAGATGATTTCAACTGTTCCTTCATTTCTGGACTAATGTAATTAGAATTTCCCTATTTTATAGCCTAATAGTGGGACCCAGTGGAATATGTACAGCTGAAATCTATAGGCTGAGTCAAAATTTTGGATCCACTTTTCAAATCTATATTTAGGCACACAAGACTGTAAATTTTAGTCTGCGTGATCTCATAAAATCTATAAGGAAAAGCACTGATGGTGCTTATAAAAGCTTCAAGCTTGCAGTTTGGAACTGATCCACTTTGGTAGGGTGATTTTAAAAGACAGTTTCTAAACAGCAGGATTCTGAAGCACTGGCATTGTATTTTTGGCTTTTATATTGTTAGACAAACTCCCGCAATAGATAGTGCTTTTCTTTGTTAAAGAACCTGTATTATCTTCTGAGAAGCTAAAAAGGCACATGATGATCCCAATAAAACTAAGATTCTATTCTAAGAATTTTAATTTTTTTTAGTGCATCTTAAAAAGATGTATTTTCAAAACTTGCTTTTTGGTTCAGTGTATGTCATGCAGATGACTAGAAAGATGACTATAGAGTTACATTGTAACTAGTGTAAGTGATTGCCTTTACATTGCTGAAGGAGGTGATTTTAATTTTGGAAGCTAACTTCTTTTTTAACTGCCAGGGCTGGGAATCTGATAAATGTAGCTGTCAGCCTTGCATGGTGTGGGGGAGAAGGGAGAAGGAAGTCTTCCTGTGCTATGTTTAGCAGCGTTCGTGATGTAAACCCAGCAATTGGTCTGGGCTGTAGTAAGTTCTTTTAAGTTTTACGACCCTGTTATTTAGAACTGACTTTATGGGGAGTTTGACTTAATAGCAGGCTCTTAGAAAAACAGGAAGAAGAAACAGTGAGTCAGTCCAGGACATATCTTGGTAAATACCTCGGGGTAGGCAAAGGGCAAATGCCCGTATTATTTCTTTTGGGCTTTGTAACTTCAAGGTTCCTGCCAGATTGAATAGCTTGCATTGCCAGTGATGGGGTACAACAGATCACAAGGGCTACGAACTGTGGAGCAGATTTTATGTTGAGAGATGAGCTCATTTCCCTTCCTTTTAAAGGGAAATGAGCATCTCCTGCAGGCTCCTGTAGAGTGCCAAAGAAGTTAAGCTATGCTTGGCTTTTCTGCTAGGTGAAAATCTCATGTTAAGTTAGACATTCTGCAAACCCTTCTCTGGTTTAACATGCTTCTTCTCAGACACTTTGCTTTCTTCCTAACACAAAATCTCTGTGTGAAGACTGGCAGGTCTTTTTGCTAACAGTTATTACCAGGAGCCTCGTAGAGTGAGCCACAGGTGTTGAATCCAGGCAGATCTGCTTGAATAGTGATGGAAAATATGCAAGGTGCTACTAGTGTTACTAGACCTGCTTTAAATTAGGCTCAAGCTAGAGGTGAATTAAAAGATGGAACCACCATGCAGCTGAGTTTTCTGCGGTTCTACTCAAGCTGTGCCCAGCACTGCACTGAATGGAGAAGACAGTATTTCCATGTCATCTTTCCATTCCTCTGTTTCAATCATTGATGTAGGCTGTTCTGCTGCTCTCTTGTTTCAGATCCTATAGAGTTGCTCTGCCAACTGGAAATTGCCAATATGAATGTGAGACCCAGAAATGTTGCCAATTTTTGATAATACTGTGGGATGGCTTTTCTTGGCCGTCCAGTTTTTACAGGCAGTCTTTTGAGAGAGCGTTGGTTGATTTATATTTTCCCTAATATTGGATTGCTCTTCAGCATTGCTCAGTAGATGGGAGTTTAGCCTGTTGCCAGTAAAAACTTTAAATGTGGAAACCTGCATGAAGAGAGATCAAACAGTGGTCACAGGGAAGTGGAACTGAGGAAGAAGCAGATGTAACACCATTGCCCATTAAATAAGCCACTTGAGAAATCTCTCATTTTAAGTTAAAATTAGGGAAATTACTAGTTCTGCCAACCAATGGAAAGGAAATTTGAAAGCATACCTGAAAAAATGGCGAATTGCTCTAATACAAGATTTTATCTGTTATCGTCGCACTACTGTAATATGGGAACTGCACAAGTGGAAAAGTAAAGGAAAAAACCCTAAACATACAGCAATGAACTTTTCTGATTTTTTGGATGAATGCACATATTTTTATTCTGAGATGGATTTTCAGGTGAAGAAATACACTGTGTGTCAATTAATAACTTAGTAGAAATTTTTGCAATTGCTTATGCTGCTTTGGATATTTATGTTACTATAGACTTATGTCTATACAAAATGTCAGGAATCTCCTGTCTGAAAGCATAGTAAATGTTCACTCGATAACAGTTAGGCCCTTAATTGGTGTAAGAATTTTCTTCCTGGGTGCTAAAGAAAGCTCTGTTTATGGTAGGATTTTATTCAACTATGAAATGGTTTGTATTGGGCCATTACTCACCATTGTACTGTGCTCATTTTAAATTTTTATGCCTTTAATTCTAACACTAAGTAAATTGCTGTGTGATAGAATGAGTGATAAGTTGCCATTAGGGGAAGTTTATTGATTTTTATTCTCTGGATGATTGCCATATGACATTCTCATTAGAGGACAGAATACTGGCTATAGATTTGCAGAGCTGATTAAATAAAATGTCAATGCCTGCAGGTCAGGCTAAGGGTGAGGTGCTCTCTCTGCTTTGAGGCAAAGAGACATATAGTTCAGAGGAGTGCAGATGCACCAGTAGCAGCAGAAGAGGGTCTGCAAGTCCCTTTCTGGGAGACTTTCTTGGAAGTCTTGCAGTTTAGTGTCCAGACAACATACAAGACAAGACAGAGGGAGGTGGATAAGGAACTGTTCTCTCTCAACCTCGCTCCTGGGGCAGCACATAAAGTTAATGCTGCTTCTAGCAATCTTATCTTCAGGCCTGCATCTCTTCCTCTCCTGCAGAAAGGAATCAGTGCTAAGGAAGGTGGAAGAGGCAGAAGAAGCAGGGAAGTAGCACAGAATTGTGAAGAGCTTTAGATGATGTAAGAAAATTTGCCACCGCATCCTAATGGAGAGTGCTCAAGGTCTACAACTGCCAAAAGGCAATTCTTTCTTTTAAAAAGACTGTTTTTACTGAACTGATTTGTTACAGGTCTGTGGGGATGCCAGTTCAGAAGATATTTAGGAATCCTGTCTTTTTTTTTTCTGGACAATAGTGTGGTGCCATAGAGTCGCAAAGAAACTCAGCTATTCTAAATACACACTGTCCCAATTTCTGTTAATTTAAAATACCTTTGGACAGGATTTTTCAAAAGCTTCATGAGTAATTAAATAATAAAAGAAGGTCAGAGATAATTTACTAACACACTCATTCTTGTAACTCAACATTAGGAGGTGGCACTTCATTGCTAACAATGCCACTGTTGTCCAAGTCCTAGGCAAAGAACCAGAAAACATTTCCCAGCTAATTGGAAGCTACATGAAGCATTCATTCTTTTAACACATACAGCATCCCATCAGAAATCACAGTGTCTAACAGTGCATTTATTAATAGAACTGGCCTCAGAGACTAAATAATTTGGCTGATTTGAGCTCTGCGATTCTTGGGCCAAGGCCCGTGCCCACTCTATCCCACAGTCATGCTAGCAAGAAGAAACTATGAGATGGCTGGGCAGTGAAGCAGATTGTGAAAAGGGGATGTGAAAGGGTGGTGCAGGGCCTGTGCACTGTAGGGAACAGAACTTTTCAGCAAATCACTGTGTGAAGTCAGAGGTGACCAGTGGATTTGCAGTTTCAGTTCATGCTCCAAGATCCATGGGCAGTTACTCAGAACGTGGATTAAGCTGACTGTGCACAAAAAGGTGCCTTGCAGTGTGAATGCGTGGGAATGTGCTGTGTGTGATGTTGTGCTCACACAGAATGTAGGTTTGTATGGGTTTCTTAGCTGCTATAGCAGGCCAGGCCAGATGGAAACCTTTCCATGTAAAGAATGTTTGGTCCTACTACAGAGCCCTTCCAAGAGCGCATATTATTTATGGTTTTTCCATTATCCAGGTCTTCCCAGTGCACTGAAATGCCAAAATAATGGAAAGCTGCCAGCATCTGAAAAAATCTCTTCCTCATAGGAACACAGAAACAGATGTTGTATTGACTGGGGAGGACCAACTGTCCTGCACACTGCCTGTGTATCTTTGGGTATATGCAGGAAAGAGGAATGTGATCTTGAGAAATATAACAACAGAAGTGCCTATAGGAGAGCTAAATTGTGCTGCTTAGGTTGTTACTAATGTTTCATTTGTAGGTTTCCCAGATACCAGTACTTCATAAAAGTTTTCATGGCCCTTTTTAAGATTATACAGGTTGCAACTTTTCTTTAACTTCCTTCCTCAGTGTCAGCTCAGCTACAGCAACTGTAGCTCAGTGCAGGAGGTCTGGCCATCACCTCCATATTGGAATCACATCAGTGGCTTACTGAATTGCCAAAAGGGCCATCTGGTATGCAACATTCATCCTGCCCTAGCCAAGTGGTGCTGGCTTGCAGGGGACTGTGTTCATCCCTTTGTGACTGCTCATTGCTGGCTTGCTTGGCTCTCTGTACAGGTGAAGAGTACCCCAGCTGTTCTGTTATGGTTGTTTCCTGTCCTTGTCCCCAGGCCTTTTCTATGTGGCAGTAGTAAAGTTTGGAGCTTCAGAGTGCACTCCTAAAGGAGACTTGGTTGTACATTGAAAGAATTCATCTCTAAACCCTCAAGTATATAACCAGGGTAAATATTCATTGTTAACTCAACATAAATATTATGTTTGCTAGATGAAAAATCATAATTACAGTCTATATCCAGCCAGATAATTTATGAATTGCTTCATTTTCCATTCTTTTTGGTGGATTGTAAGGTATAATGTTAGATGAAGAAATGGAGAAACTGGTTGGGAGTCTGGGGGGGCTTTGTTTGTTTGTTGGTTTGTTCTTGCTGGCACTGTCTGACAGTGTGGGCAACTTGGAAGTTCATTCATCTATCTGTAGAGAAGCCAAAAGACAGCTGAGGTGACTCTGGTACTTGTGATTAGGCCAATAATATTTAACATCCAATAACAGTTACTGGAATTATAGACTTTTTCATTTTGTCTTTAGCAAATAAAGGAAGATAGCCTACCTCCTGGCATATGTATAGTATATAATATATCTGTATTTATGCTATCACATTCCAGCTCAGGGAAGAATCCTACCCTTCTGACCTGGGGAGATAGAATGCAGCTCAGTACAGCATGGTTCAGATGAGCATATGCATTATGGGGATTAGTGAAATTGATTTCTGGGGAAATCCCAGAGGTATTAAGAGCAGTATCCTATCAGTTTAAATCAATCAAAATTCCTAATGGTGTTTACTGGTTGTTAGGCTGAAAATGAACTACAGGATTTGGCTTTGCAAAAATACTGCTTCCTTAAAACACGGTTAAGGCATAGAGAGGAGCAGCAAAATGGGAATGGTGTTACAGTAGACAGCAGTGACCGGTAAGGGGTAGAACCAAGCTAGAAAGAAGAAGCTCTTTTTGTAAGGTTACTAAAAAAGCAGAACCTTCCTTTTCTGATCATGAAATCTAGAATTTTTGGAGGGCTCAGAAGTACACTGCAGAACATCAGTTTGCAGTTTAGATTAGGGTTACTAGTGGTAACCCACTGAAGTTAATAGTGGTCTGTAAAACGTTAGAACATGACTGGTAAAACAGTTGAGACAATAAAGAGAAAAAGCTCAGGGGAGAACTTGTAAGAGTCTTCCAATACCTAAAGGGGGCCTACGAGAAGTCTGGAGAGGGACTTTTGAGTACTTGATCGAACCACCATGGGTCAAGGGCATTACAATTTTATATACACTGATGGGTAGGCTGTCTTTAATCTGAAATGTGTAAGGTTCAGAGGTCAAGGGAGCAATAGAGAGAATTGTTCCTATTAAGTTTCTAACATATGTTTATCACTATAAAATCTCATAATGTAAAGCCTTCACATTTCTATCATTTACATCATACAGCCCTCAATCAGCAATAAATGTCATTTTTAAATGGACCTCATCCATTCTTAATTTGCGTTTCAAGGACTGCACTCAGTCATACAGTCTAGCTGTCATCTCCTTTAATAAACACAGAAGGGAAAACTAACACACCTTTCTCTAACACAAAAATTATTTATTAGTTTTATTGCATGATTTTTAAGTAAACAGCTTTTGAGCTGCATTGGAGCCTTCCAATACCTGAAGGGGGCCTACAGGGATGCCACAGAGGGACTCTTCATCAGGGACTGTAGCAATTGGACAAGGGGTGATGGGTTAAATTTACACAGGGGAAGTTCAGGTTAGATCTAAGAAAGACGTTCTTTACAGTGAGGGTGGTGAGGCACTGGCACAGGTTGCCCAAAGGAGTGGTAAATGCTCCATCCCTGGCAGTGTTCAAAGCCAGGTTGGACGGGGCCTTGAGGAACCTTGTCTAGTGAGAGGTGTCCCTGCCCATGGCAGGGGATTGGAACTGGATGATCTTAAGGTTCTTTCCAACCCAAACCAGTCTGTGATTCTATGATTAGGTGTTCCGAAATCTTACAGATTATCATTGAAGATTACTTTTCAGGTCTGAGACAATGCAAGCACTATCTTATTATTGATTGAAGCTTTAAGAAATGTAGCCAAAAAAAGCCTTAAATTGCAACCCTGCTGTTTCTTGGCATCTTTTTGCTATCTCAGTAGCAAACTGCTTCCAAATACATAATCCCTCTTGGAAACTAACCTAACCAACCTTGCCCTGGTCAGGTAAACTCACTGTAAAAACACTCAGTTTTTTTCCCAGGGGGCTGTGAACGTGGGGTTTTGGGAAGGTGTATTTCGTAGGGCTTTAGGCCACCATCTGAATTATGAACAGGTTTCAGGGAGTTGGTTGCTATAGCAACAGTCTACTTAAAGCTTATTTCAGAGCAAAACCCAACTTGCCTGTATGCTTGAGGGAAGCAAGGGTGGGTAAGGAAGGAAGATTTTGCTGGTATTTATCCAAGAGCCACAATTGCAGCATCCTCTATTTAAAGTACACAGACGGAAGAGCTGCTTCTTTTCCTTAGTGTTTTTCCTGCCGCTGACAAGCCCCATTTGATGTTTGTGTAAAATACCACCTTCCCTTATTTCAGAAATGCAACTGCACCAGGGTTAATTAAGGCTAACACCCAATCAAATATTTCCTGTAAGTGCAGCTGAAAAGAGATGGGCACAATCTCTCTCGAAAAGCTGGAAGTGTGAAAATTTCTGATGCAGTGTTTTTTCCTAGTGTCTGCTGCTGTAAATAAGGCTCCCTCCCCATCCTTACCAAAGTCAGAATTTGTTTTGCCATTGATTTCTCTGCAAACATCTCCCTGGTTGCATATCACAACCCAGAAGGCACCTTCGCTTGATTTTTTTTCCCCTCTCTTGTCTGTAATTTGGAAAAAATATAACAAAGGGGTGAAGGGGGGACAAAAATCCTTAATCCTGAATAATTAATCCTGTGAACCTCATAAGGTTCAACTTGGTCAAGTACAAGGTCCTGCACCTGGGTGGAGGCAAACCTAAACACAAATACAGGCTGGACAGAGAATGGATGGAGACCAGCCCTGAGGAGGAGGTCGTGGGGGATGGTGGTTGACAAGAAGCTCCCCATGACTCGCCAGTGTGTGCTTGAGCCCAGGAACTGTCTGTGTGCTGGTCTGCATCCCAGAGGTGAGCAGCAGGTTGAGGGAGGGGATTCTCCCCCTCAGCTATGCTCTGATGAGACCCCCCCTGCAGTCCTGTGTCCAGCTCTGGGGCAACGGTACAAGAGGGACGTGGAGCTGTTGGAGCGAGTCCAGAGGAGGCCATGGAGAAGCTGCGAGGGCTGGAGCAGCTCTGCTCTGGAGCCAGGCTGAGAGAGCTGGGCTGGTGCAGCCTGGAGAAGAGAAGGCTGAAGAGAAGGGGAGACCTTAGAGCAGCTCCAGTGCCTAAAGGGGCTACAAGAAACTGGAGAGGGGCTTTTGACAAGGGCCTGTAGGGACAGGACAAGGGGGAATGGCTTTAAACTGACAGAGGGGAGATTAAGATTAGACATTGGGAAGAAGCTCTTCCCTGTGAGGGTGCTGACGTGCTGGCACAGGGTGCCCAGAGAAGCTGTGGCTGGCCCCTCCCCGGCCGGGTTCAAGGATTTTTTTGGAGCACCCTGCTCTAGGGGAAGTTTCCCCTGCCTGTGGCAGGGGGTTGGAACTGGGTGAGCTTTAAGGACCCTTCCAACCCAAACCAGTCTGGGATTCTATGATTCTCAAGCTGAGGTTCTGCTTTGCATTTAGTGTCCCTATGACTGTACTCCAAACTGAGCAAGATTGTCTCTTGTTTAAATGAAGAAGCCTGCTCTGTAAGTGGATGCTAGTCTGTCACTTTCCCCTTCTTCCCACCCTTATGCCTTCCTGTCCATCACAGTAAAACAGAAGCGAAGCAGCTTTTCTCCAGAATGGTAACAACTGATTCATTCCTTCATTTAAACAAGTGGGGTGATATTTGGCCCAATCTCATGTAGCTAATTATAAAGCCTCTATAGCCAAAACCTGACTTGTGTTTTTGCAGTTCTCAGGCAAGACACTAAGCCTCTGAGTAAGCAGTTCATTTTTTTGCATTCCGCCTTGACTTCTCCCCATTTCTCACGTAGAGGCTCTGTGTTTGTTTCCTGTGTCCTGTCCCTTTGCCCATGCTGCTGTCCACAGAAACTGTTTTCCCTTTCCTTCCTTCCCACCATTGCCACCCCCCTGAAAATCTCAAGCTCAGGGCTAAGGAGACTGGGAGCCAACTTCTACTCTCAGGATTAAATCTGGGAATACTTCCCCTGGCTTCACATTTATGCTGGTGCAATGAAGATGAGAATTTAGCTTTCTGTACTGTTGTCAACAGGGGAAAAATAGAGTCCCGATAAGACTGTTTCCATGGAAACCATCCTACTGCTATAGAGGGTAAAGCAGCAAATCAATCTCTTCAGTTTTAAAATGAAACACATTTAACAACATTATAGTGCATCTGCCATTTAAGAGATCATCTGTGCTGATAGCTGTGTTGAAAAACCCCTCCCTAGCAAATAAGCTGGCAAGAATGTTTCTTCCTCCTGATAGCATTCTGATTTTGGGGAGTGAGCATTGATGACAAAGTCCCGTGAAGACAGTACGGTGAGACAGAGCCAAGTCCAGAAGCAACAGTGTTTAATGAAGGAGAAAATTGTTTAATTTAGCATTTACCCCACGTATCTGGGCACATGGTGACTAACACTCAAATATATTAGCAGAGGCAGTGGCCTGTCTCCTGTCTCTCTGCTCTTTGCCTCTGTTGCACCATATGTGACAAACAGGACATTTGTACTCTGTGATGCATTTGTGTGAACAGGAGCGTGTGTGTACGTGCGCGCGTGTGGCTGGTGGGCTGTTAGATGAGATTTCAATAGCTGGTTCAGTGCAAGATGGATCTAGGCAACTCAGATTATAAAGGTGTATATTTCAGAGCCAGAGGCATTTCCAGTGTAGAAAATGTGCTGGCTGTCTTTGCAATTCATTGGGTTTACATTTCATCATGTGAGACTTGAGAGATGACCTCTTTGCTATGCCATGGAGGGAGCATGAAAATGGATGGATTTCTTACCCCAGGCTTTCAATGTATTACTGTACTCCTTCCCTGCTGTGTGCAGAGGAATTCTGCCTTTATTTTTTCACCTCTTAAGGCATCTCTCTGCCCATTTTGAGAAATAATGCCATAGTTTATCAGACAATTGCCCATAAGCAGATGAGGCTTCATTCTGCTTCTCCCTTTTATCAAATCCAGGTATTGCAGCCTGCCTTCCCTATACCTGGCAGATAGGTAAGTATCTCTCTGGGAGAAATCCAACCTTATTTAAGACAAAGGGAATAAAGCTGAACCAGGAGGGAATAAAAAGCATTGCAGAAACTGCCTAAGCTGCAAGTAGCCCTTCATTTGGTGAGGATCAGATACACATTCCTCTGTCACTTTGCAGTATCTAGGCTGTATTTTCATAGAATCATAGAATACTTAGGGTTGGAAAGAACCTTAAGATCATCTAGTTCCAACCCCCCTGCCATGCTTCTGCTTCTGAATCTCAGTTCCTTGATAACAGCAATCACATATGCCATACTGTCTTCTTTTATCTACAGCTGCCCTAGCCATTGTGGCAATCCCTCTTTGACTGACAGTTACCTATTTTTTTCTGACCTAAGGGCAAGCTTATTGCAATGCACTCCTTTTAGTGCTATCACTGAAACACATCCAGAAGCTTCAACTGGTACATCATGTGGCAGTTCTGCATTTGAATGAAGTGAGCACATATTGTTGGGAGCACACGTGGCTTCTATTGCTCTGCCACATTTACCAGTTAATGGAAGATGCAGTTCAAACCCCTTTAAGTGGTAGAAATGGCTCAGTGGTCTGAAATGCTGTTGTTTGCACAGAGTGCTTTGTTCTACCCGTGTCCAGTTGCTATGATGTGCAGTATTGTCTGTCTGATAGGTTAGTTCCAGAGATTTTAACAGTCAGGAAAAGACATCCCAATGCACTACTCTAGGACAGTGTTCCCTTGTTGAGAGTGAAGTTTCCTACTAGAAAACATGCAGTTGAAAAGCACAGTTTTCTGCAGCTTGGTTTCTGCTGGTCCACGAATATATAAATCTAGGAATCCTCCCCATATTCAACGGAGGGACTGCATTCACTTCCTCAGTCCTAGCTTTTTGATAATGTAGCATGAAAATTATGCCTTCCATTGCACTTCATATAGGTAATTTCCATGTTCTACATAATCCTTCTACATGCTCAAGTAAGGATGCCATTTGCCACTGGGGTTCTTTTACCATCACGGTTCAAATTCCTGGCAAGCTCAGACACGAGGCCTTTGGAAATTTCTCTCTAACATGCCAGGAAAAGGAGAAATGGAAAAGGAACTGGAAGTGGCACTTTTTGTATCATACTTCATCATAGTTGTGTATTTGTATTCAGGGTACAGAAGCCCCGGAGACCAGCGTAGCTCGGGGGAACCCTACACACTGGTTGGAGCAGAGATGATCAGCTCATTTGTTACTGTGGGTACTGGGGCATGCAGGGATGGGGTGACAAAACCTGGAGATATTAACAGCTTTTGATGTCAGCTTTTCCTCTGCCTTGTAATGAATGGCAAGAAAGCTGCCTTCTTCCCAGCCCCTCCACGTCAGGCCTGGGAATCCACGGGAGGAACAGGGGCTGAATAGGAGCTGCTTATGCAGCATTTGTTCTGAGGAACAAAGCAAAAGGAGGCATCTCTGGATCTGTCATTTCTCTCACAGTTCCTGAGTTTTTAAAACAGTGAATCTGGGAGCATTCTTCATGTATAAGCTCTTGGGTTTGCACAGTCATGTCCAGCGTAGGAGTGTTTTTCAGTGCTGTCTGTCTCCACGGATTCAAAGGTAACACCATGTTTATCTATTGACTCTCTTACAGTACCACCCCCATGATTAAGGAAAAGATCCTGAGTCACCTTGCAAAAGATGTAAATTTCCGGCAAACCTGTAGGCCATCTGTTACTGTGGGCAGGCAAGAGGAAATGGGGTGGGAAAACTCAGTCACATGGCAGTGTTTCTATCTGTCACCACCATTTTGTTTAACCAGTTTAAATGCATTTTAATTATTTTCTAGGAAATTGTAAGAAACAGCAAGCCTGTAGTGAAATGATTCCTTGAAATGAGACCATCCCTCAAAGTCACTTCACGTGTATGCAAATTCCATCTATATTATAAAATAGAG
This sequence comes from Nestor notabilis, assembly GCF_000696875.1. NCBI lineage: Eukaryota > Metazoa > Chordata > Aves > Psittaciformes > Psittacidae > Nestor > Nestor notabilis. The sequence continues at coordinate 78,253 of NW_009921501.1, read as the reverse complement.
AAACTTCTGTCAAATACCAGCAGATGCCTTTTGGGAAAATTTGAATTGTCTTCTCTCTGGGATTCAGGTGACAGCATGTGAACTGCTATCATACTATAATATAATATCAACTATACTACTGACATCACAGGTAGTATCAGTGCTGACACATGGTGGCATACAGCAGCTGCCATTTGATTCACTGCACTAGTCCCGAGTCCAGGAATGTCTACTTGTCATATGTCTTTTACAGTATCAAGATGCAGTCTGCTACCACTTCTGACAGCCATGCAGCTACAACTTCCTTCTCTTTCTACCAGAAAGCAACTCCTCAGAATTAGAATCCCTTTGTGTTCCTAGCCTGCGAAGGCAGGGATATTCTTAGCAGTACCCTGTGGATTAATATGCACAACAAATTACAAATATCGGTCCAATGCACAGATTGACCTGCTGTTTTAACCCTCGAAAGCTGTGCCTGGCACTGACTTCTTAGACACACTGGCTGTGACCACAAACCTTTCTTTGCCTGTACTGAATTTCTAATTTCAGAGATAATGATTAGAATGATAAGGGGGCTGGAGCACCTCCTGTATGAAGACAGGCTGAGAAAATTGGGGCTGCTCAGCCTGGAGAAGAGAAGCTGCGTGGAGACCTCAGAGCAGCTTCCAGTGTCTGAAGGGGGCTACAAGGATGCTGGGGAGGGACTCTTCATCATGGACTGTAGTGACAGGACAAGGGAGAATGGGTTTAAACTTAAACAGGGCAAGTTCAGATAAGGTATAAGGAGGAAGTTCTTCACTGTGAGGGTGGTGAGGCACTGGAACAGGTTGCCCAAAGAAGTAGTAAATGCTCCATCCCTGGAAGTGTCAAGGCCAGGTTGGACGGGGCCTTGAGCAACCTTGTCTAATGGAAAGTGTCCCTGCCCATGGCAGGGGCTTGGAACCAGATGATCTTAAGGTCCTTTCCATCACAAACTATTCTATGATTCCATGATTCTGATTTCATAACCTGGTAGTGAGAAATCTGAGCTGAAAGCTGGCAGCAGTCTGTGGCCAGGCAGCCATATCCACCAATGTTGTTCCAAACTGGAGTGCGAGAGGAAAAATTTTCCCTGCTTCAGCTGTTATGAAAACTGCTGCACCTTGATGGAAGATGAGGCTTCAACTTTTGCATGGGACTTGTAAGACTCAGTGAATGTGATACCTGCTATACGAGGCTCCTGGTTTGTGCAATTTAAATTCCAGTTACTCGTAACTGCCACGCTGAAGTGAAGGTTAGAAACAACGAAACTAGAAAACTGAGACACCCTGAGTATGTATCAGCCTCCAACTGTCCCTCTGTGAAAAGGGAACAGATCTTACTTATTTCACCTTTAATCTCAGGCTTCCCCTAAGCACTCACCTTCTCAATGCAGGTGTGTTACTGGTGGTTCCTCCCTGTCACTGCTCTGTCCGGGCTCGCTGCCTCTAGTTGAGGGGACAGAGCACTCAATTGAGTCATACCCCTGCAGGGAGTCTCTGCGTAACTCCACAGCCCTGGGCTGCAGTGCTTGGGCTCCTTGGGCTGCATTGGGTCAACTCGAGAGGTGGTGGTGCTGCATGAAGCTTGTGAGAAAGTAGCAGGTATGTCTGAGCAAACAGAATTAAAGAGAGGTAAAAATGTTGGTCTACTAAGAGTTGTAGCAGGGTCAGAGTCACTTGGACTGAGGTCAAAAGTAAAGTCTTTTAAACAGCAGAGTGCTTGATTATTTAGTTGGGTATATTCAAAGTTCATCTTGCTTCTAGTGATCTCATCTAGGATTTTTGCTCTGCCTTTCTGATCTTCAGAGTAGATTTGCTCCCCATTTTCCTTCAAATGATACAGACTGCCAGATTGGGAACTTGTCTCATAGTTGTATTGGTTTGTGCTAGGAATACTGGAGTATTCTGGATTTTGGGCAATGCAGTTGCATTCATTTTGCAACAGTAACTTGTTTTTGTACTGGGATATCTTACGAATGATATTGTTCATTTCATTCCCAATGCATTTGTCTTCCAGGTGCTTGTTTTCATAGCTGATTTTTAACGATGCCACTTGTGTTACACAGCGCTCTAAAAGCTGCACTATGTTAGGGCTGCTTTCTGTTGGTGTGGGGCTAATGTAGCTCTGGAAGTGTCTGAGAGTAAGAGGCTGCAGCGGTTTGTCACAGGAGATAGAGACAGAGTGATACATTGGTTTATTTCTGTCCTCCCTCTCCAGGGGATCCAGGAGTGAGGTCGCAGCAGTCTTGTAGGAGTAACACGATTCTACTTCGTTATTATCATCTAACAAAGGGGTTTCAGAGCTCTGAGAGCCACTCTCTCTGCTCAGCTTTTCTGGCAGTGGGTTTTTATCTCTGAGTGTCTCACATCCTTCCGAAATTGTCACCTTCTCATTCTCAGTTGAAGATGTCTGCAGATTGTCTCCGTTATCCAGTGATTGTGGTGCATAGTTTGGTGCTCTGGTAGTTTCCACGTTCCCAGGCACTGTAGGTGAATCCTTGTGGTGATTCTCTTCCCTTACTTGGAAATCCAGATTAGATGTGTTGTAGCAAGAGTCTAGGCTGTGGTCTCTTTCAGCAGCGCTTTCTGAGGAAGCCTGGGTTGCAAGCTTGCTTTCATCCATGGGCACACGTAGGTTAAATGCATTCAATTCTTCCTTGCTTGGTTTCTCCTGCTGAGCTTCTATGCTTACTTTTTGCTCTGGACTGGGGCTTGGTGGGATTGATGAGTCATTAGGCTTTTCTGGCTGTGATTGTGCACTCTGAGGAGAGTCAGGGGAGGAAATGAGTCCTGCATGTTTACGCAGCCAGTTTATGATCCCCATGGTCAGTGAAAGCTCAGTATCACAGAGCTTCAGCAAACACTCTTTGCCTTTCCATGTGCTGTGGAAAAAACCCTGGCTGATAAAGTCTAGAGCCGGTTGGGAAGCCATGTTCTCCTCAGCTCCAACATGAAAGCTGTAAATGGACAAAGGGATTTCAATGGCTTGTTCTGAAAAGCTTTCAGATGCACACAAGTCATCGTCTAGGACTGAGTTTATTTTTACTTCATTTGGGTCATAGAAGAGCTCATAAAGGGCGTCTCCACTGTAGCTGTCTCTTGGAAATCTACTTGGGACCCCAGGAGTCTGAGCTTCCTTCATTTCATCATCTTGTCCAGGAGAGAATGAATCATAGTAGCCCTCATCACTTGTGGATATGGATTCCTGGTTGTCACTTTTTGGCGTTCCTGTTTCTGTGGAGCTCTCTTTGGAGTTGTCACCATCTTCATCAGGTGACACCTGGGGAACTGTCACAGATGCAGCAGCCTGGCTTCTAGCTGTTTCCACATCAGGACCAGGTACCTTCAGTACCTTCTTATCAAACAGAGCACTCTGATGCAGCCTCACTGATTTGTTGATGTTATCCCAAAATTTTGCAAATTCAACGGTCTCATTCTGGCCAGGAGAGGCCAGCTGCTCCACCCCTCCTTGGAAAGAGCCCATGACAGGGCTGTCTTTGTGCTTGCTTCGCCTCAGCAGAACTTCTTTGCTGTTCTCCAGCTCCAGGTGAGCAGAGCTCTCATCAGCAAAGATTTCCCCACAGCCAGTGAGGGAGTCAAAGCTCTTGAGTGAGGCGACATCTTCACACAGGGTGTTGCAGCAGTCATAGGAAGAGTCAGATTGCAGTTCACTGTCTGAGCAGTCTTGGGACAAGCAATCAGCTGCAAAGCTTTCTCCAGACTTGAAAAGGTAATTCGCAAGACTCCCAGACAGCTCGCTCTTGCAGGCTGGAGAAGACAGATTCTTGTCCTTCTCCACCAGGAATGTGAGGCTGTCTGGTTTGTTTTTTCTTATATGGAATATATCTCTCAGCCCTTTCTTAGATCTCTTGAGGGAGATCCTCTTCCTGGGAATGGTTTTTGCAACAGCTGGTACAAAAGGCATCTGTGGCACAAAGTTCCTGTAATCGATCATCTGGCTGCTGCATGCAGACTGGCTGGGGC
>NW_009921501.1:41420-74239 GCF_000696875.1 Nestor notabilis | reverse complement strand
CTTACTGCTGGAGCTGGACATCCCTGAAAAGCTGATGCTATTCACAAGCCGTCCCTTACCCTTTCCAGAAAACCCTTCCTCACAAGCCCTGCTGCTGGAGCTGCAGTGCTCTGTTTTGTCTGCCTCAGCAACACAGTCATGGGTTTTACTCTTCCTTACAAGTTTGTAGGAGGACCCAGATGATTTTTCCAGGCTGTGGTCACCAGCTCCATTCCTTGTTGCTCTGGTAGAAAATCTGTAGTTCTTGTGTGTGGCCAAACACGCCAGCTGGACTTCAGCTACACTTTGGTTTCCCTCCAGAGCTGCCGTTCTGTCTTTCCCTGTATTGTCTTTGTTTATAGGAACTGTGAGCACTGGTGACCCTTTCTCATGTTGCACACTGGATTTTATGAAGGTCTTGCCTCTCTTGAGCTCCATCTTGTTTCTTCACATCTGTTTCTGTAACAAAAGCAGCAGAAGAAAAATATTGTGTAGTTGGTGACAAGCGCTTGTAAACTTCAAATACAACTGGACAACAAAGGGATGGATATTAAACATTAATTAGAATTGGGTTTGTTTGTCACCAGAAATTTCCATCACTGAGTCATGGCATTGCATGAGAAACTGAGGGTATGGCTGTAAGATCCTTTCCTGCCTTGTATCAACTGGAATATTGAGTAAGTCAATGGAGTTACATGAAGAAGACTGTATGCATTATGGGTTGGTAGTTGAGGCTCAGAGAACATTTCCTCTGTTAGAAATGAGGGGGTTTGGGGTTTAGGGTTATAACCTCAGGGAGGGCTTTTAACCAGGTAGAGGCCCTATTCCAGAAGTAGAAGAGGCATCAATGAAAAGCAATACCTGAGGAACTTAAACACGCAAGTGTGTGCATCAGGGAGGCAGCAGTTCATAAATTGTCTTTGAGGAGGACAAAGAGCTCAAGGTGGATCAAGCTGAGAAAATGGATCAAACATTTGATACATGGTGCTCACTTTATATTAAACTAATCCTTACCTATGAATAGAAAATCCATAAACCTTGGTACTACTGTGGAAACCATGCTGAAACTGAACTACTGTGTTTGCTTCCTCCTGACCGTAATGCATCCTTTTCTGCAGTACTGCTTTTATTGTAAAACATAAAAAATGCCACACTGAAAATCACTGTTAATTATGACAGAAGTGTCATTTCCAGTTTACAAAGGCCAGTGTAGCACATTGAAGCACTTCCACATCGAATCTGCATTGTGCATTACTTAGCTGTTTCTAAAAATATTCTATTACTTATATCAATGCCAATTTTGGACTCTAGCTATATGGTTTAGTACTGAATCTGTTTTATGTTCTCATAAATCTAATTAGTCATTAATTATTTTAGCTATGATCCTTTTAGTTTTCCAGCAGTTACTTCATTGACAGATCTGATCCTTTCCTGGTTCGTATCAACTTGAATATTGAGTAAGTCAATGGAGTTACATAAAGGTAGGTCAGGGAAGAAGCAATCACTTCCGAAAAGCTGTTGGAGGAACCAGATTTTTACTGGATAGGAAGCAGGACAAAGCTTCCAAGTCCTGTTCATGAAAGAATGTGCTTGGATCTTTCCTTAATGAAGCCTCAGTTAATGATTTATCTTGTTTTGAATTGTTTAGATGCAACAAAAATCACTTGGGGCCATTGAACTCTGCAGCACATACAAACAAGACAATGATCTCTCTAGCGCTCGACAAATCATATGTAACTGCTCTGATTACATGAAAAATCACCAATACTCCCTTGAGAACAATCTCAGATCAGATCTATGGATCCAGACCTGTACACAGTACAAAGACAGCCAGGGAGACTTTAAATTCAGCACCAAGCCTAGCCTTTGTACACTCTGAAAGTACAACTTAGAGCAGTCTTTAGTGTGCCTTGGACTGTAACAGCAGTCTGCAACCTCCAGAGGCTTTCCAGTTGCCAGGAACTGCTGTGAACAGCAACACTCTGCTCAACAAACACCTCACAAGCTACGGGTGTGGGTGTGTGTCTGGGAGTTGTGTCACCTGCAGCACTTCCCCTGCGGGCAGGTCATAGAATCGTAGAATCAACTAGGTTGGAAAAGACCTTTAAGATCATCAAGTGCAACCATTACAGTGACAGCCTGTTTCCCAGACAAACTGCAAACTAGCAGGCAATTAGCAATATTAACAACTACATGTAGGTCAGTGACAAAAGGCAGAAAATGTAAGGGTAAGGTGTGAATATTCAACATCAAGAGTACGGATACTATGGAAAACATACAGGTGGGTGTCTATGGGTATGATTGAGGTGTTGGCACATTTATTTGCATTAGGGGCTGCATGTGAGTATTACAGAGCATTCTTAATGAAAGCCGGTAAACAATTTTCTACACTGTCAGGTATCTAGAGTTCACTGATGCTGCAGGAAACTTGTTTTGAATATACAGAAATAGGTCACTGGGACACAATTACACTCCTCTTCTGAAAAGCAAGGTGTGATTGAGAAAAATTTCAGTGCACAGAACTCCACCAGAGTTGTGAAAACAGTCAGAAATAGCTGCTGCAAGATCAGGTATTAATATCCCCAAAATAAAGTGTCTGACATCTCAGTCCTTTGCAGTTGTTGACGTAGGTACTGTGTCCCTGTGGGAAGTCCTGCTGCTGAGGAGCTCCTTAGAGGTCTGTGACATGGCAAATGCTAGTGTTCAACAACGTTACGTAGGACTTTTTGAAGCCCTACAGCTATGTCTGCCCATTCTGAGTATTAATCAAGGGTCATTTTTGTAGGAAATTGCATACTTGGGACATTTTCCTGTAGATGCATTCAAAAGGCTTTAAAGGTGGATTTTTTTATTGTCAAGTATGAAACTTGGTAAAGCTAAGAATTCTGGATATCATTAGATAATATTTTGAATAAAGAAATCTTTGAATGGTATTTCCTTGATTGGAAACACAAGGAACTATTGTTTTGATAACTGGTTTAGAACTAGTTTGATAACTGGGTCTAGAAACTTCAAGGCTTGTTCTTCTGTCTCTTTTTCATATAGGTTAGGTGAACAGTTTTAACATGAAAACCCAAATGGCCAAAATACAAAAACCCAAATACATATGTACTGAGAATATATGTAGTGTAATTATATTAGAGACACTGGTAGCCTATGGTACTTTTTCAGTTTCCCCTGATAACGAAGAAAAAAATGAGCTAGGTGTTATGGTTTTGTTTGTTATTTTTTTAAGATCTAATACACATACAGTCGCCACCTTTGTATTCTAATTGTTTAATGTCTCTAATCCCATATATTCCTTTTCTCATTTCCCCCAGGATTCATGCCAGTCTAATTAGTATCTATTTCATCGTGTCATCCTGCTTATTCTGTTTTAACACTGGCATGGCTTCAGGAATCTTCCCCATTAAAAATGTTATTAAACAAATGAACATCAAGAATGAGAAAATCTCCTCAATCAGCTCTTTGACTGCAGAGCCTGCAGGGTTTTTAATAAAGTCATCTCAGATGCTGTTTTGTAACTTCCCATTCTATGAGTTCCTCTTCATCCTCATGTGATATCCATTATCAGTGAGCTTCTTTCCAAATATAGAAGAGAAATATTTATGCAATGCCACTCTCTAAATCTGTTAGTACTTTTAGCACTTTTGGTTGTAATGGACTATACCATGATACCTTTTTTTTTCCTCTCTGCATTGACACAATTATATCTCTAACCCCAAAAGCTGTGCCAGTGAAATTAGAATCATATTGAAGTGCTGGAAGGGGAAGTTACCCTCCAATGCTTATGTAAAAATCTATTCTAGGCATTTAACAAACGGTCCATCTTCTCTGGGATTTCTTGACCCATGCACTTGGCTACACTATTGCCTGTCTCTGGTCCTTTTTAATTATTCTCCTCTTAGGCTTAGCTTGCAGTATCTCTCTTCTTCCACAGGGTATATGAGGGGCTGATTTCCACCTTTGCAAAGGAAATGCATTTTGCAATTAAAAATCACTGTAAAGAACAAAAACCTGTGGGAACTACCAGTCAGTCTGCTAAAGCTAGGTTGTTCTGTTTTCAACAGGTTCTGGATGTTTACTTTGTTAGTGTTACTTACGTAAGGCATGTTTAAATAGAGGACATCCTTGAATCTTACATAGGCTACAGTTTAATTGTCATTTACAATGATCTTAAGTGCAGCAGCATTCGGAATTGCCATTCACAGTAAACAGTATGTTTATCTGGCTGGATCATACCAGCTGCTCACTTTTAGGATTTCACAAGTACCTAAGCAGGCAATTAGATCTGGAATTTGGGTTTATACTATAATGAAAATAAGGTTTTGGTTTAAATTTGGATAATACTGCTCATGCTCAAACATATACCATCTGTGCAGGCTGTTTTAGTCTTTTCATAAAAACAGGTTTTACTGTGTCTGTGATTCATGTAGAAGTAAATGAAAGTTTTAGAATGGGAAGGTGAAAACATTCCTGTGGGCTGAGGAGACTTGGTTTTAGGACAGTCAAAGCAATTGCTTATAGTTCTAGGTTATGAGGACCTGAACAAGACTGAGTTAGGTAACTGTTCTGGTTAGTAAGTGCCGTATTCAGATGGCCTAAATTTTACCTAAGTCCAGGACAACAGACAAGGGCCAAAGAGGGGTGCAGCCGAGCTGGAAGCAAGAGGAAGATGGGTGGAGGCAGGATGCAAACTGTCCAAACATTGCCTCCATCATATGGGTCAGAGAAGAGAGGGGTCACACTTGCCTCTACCCAAGGCCCCCATAGCTTTCTGCCAGGCTGAGCTGTCTACAGTTTTACATCTCTGGAGGAATGGGAAGAAACTTGCTTTGTATTTCGGGCTTATCTCACCATAGAAGTGTTCATTTGGGTTATCTTCAAAGAAAAGGTAAAATAAATTGTACTTTTATGTGTCAGTAGATGAAATAGTGGTCCTCCTGGATGTAACTCCAAGGAAGATCATCCTATTGGGAGAGTAGAAGTAATCTGCTTCACTGAGGTTGCATACCTGGAAATAATAGTGTTACAAAGAGGAAATTCAAATGAACACTGTAGCTTCAGCAAGTTTGGATCAAAATTACTTTTGCTTAAGTAGAAAAAATATAACTAAGGCTCATTTATTCCCAAATCTTATCAGCTGGCTGACTTGGACACTCTTACTTGTTTGTTTCATGTGTAATTTATATATAATTGTCTCTCTTGGAGGTAGAAATAAGCAAAATTCAGAATACAGTTGTTACTTTGCAGGGGAGATAGGAGTGCTTTTCCTGCTTCTTTACATTTAGATCATGCTTTAAATCGGCAGGTTGTGGAGATGGTACCTTGCTGTCTCTTGCTAAGCAGAATTCTGCTTGGCACTTGAAGTCTTAATTTCACCTCTCTCCAAGCATTCTGCTTTTATTAAATGAAAGAGTTCATAAACATTGCATCCTCTTTTAGATTTTTTAATTTAAAAAGAAGGAAAAAACTCCATGTGGACTGCTTTTATGTTTTAGGATACAAGTTTGGAGCAAGTCCAAAATCCCTTTTCCACAGTGGCTTCATATCAATCAGACTTAAGATCCTGAGTATCAGTTGCCTTTGAAAATGTTACCCCTGCTTCCCAAACAAAAATGGTGGCATAATTAAACTTCCTGAAAACATCTCTCTGCTTTGGGCATTTGGCCATATGTTATGCTTAAAATGGATGCACTTTAAAGTTAAATGGGGTTTTCTTTAATAGTTCTTGAGAAATTCTATAATGGGAAAAGGAAGAAGAACGGAGCGCTCTGGAAGGCTCTCCCTTCCTATGCCTACTATATCTCAGGAGGATTTTTGCTGAGCAGCAGTTGGAAGTCCTATAATACAAACCCAAGCAAGCATGAGGTGATGAGAGCCACGGCTACTTTTAAACTCAGTGGACAATGCTAATTTTTAATGCTTAGGATCTAATCAATCAGCAATGCCCGAAGAACAGCTGGTGCTCCCAGGAAGTGGGGAGGGGTTTTGTTTGGAATGAGACTGCTTGTTTGCAGTCAAAAACCTTAATACTCTACCTCAGAATAGTTAATAATGGAAATACTAATAACATGAGCATACTTTCCGTTCTATTAATTTGATTTTTAATTGAAAAGCAATAAAATCCTTCCTTGCTAGAGCACAGTGATACCCTGTCTGCAGTTACTGTAACACTGGTTTTGGTAAGCAAATAAACATAACAATTCTTACGGTGAAAACCAAAGAGGATTTTAGAGCAAGGCTCATCTTCTCACTTAAACTGATTACCCTGCTAGAATCTCATCTCCATTAGAAAACAGAAAAGAACAGGGTGGAAAGGCTGGAGGATGTAATCACAGACGTCATGATTCAGGAAACAGAAGAATGTTTATTTTTAAAGATGCCTGTGTGACACACAAACCTGCATTGAGATCATGCCTCTTGTGAGGAGTACTCCCCTCATCATCCTTAGTGGCTGTATCTTATCATTCCCTTTAATCATTTGTCTCTCTTGGGTAACCCAGGTTCCCTAATTATTTGCATATACATTTAGGTCAGGCAGTGGTTTTCTCACTGAGAACTGGCAAAAAGTACATTGGTGTGAATTTCTCCAACCTTAATTCCTCTGAGCACACAAAGTAAAATCTTCTACTCCCCAGCAGAATACTAGAAGGATGTGTAGTTAAATGCTTAATCTTATTAGCAATATGCTGTAGGGAAGCCTGACCCTTCCTTTAAGCCCTGCCAAGTGTTCCGTGGAGCTCAGAATTTTCCATAGTAGAATTAACCATGTTTCTAGTCCCGGCATCCTGACCCACTGTGTGCTGACAGGAGGGGTCCCTGGGGGACAGCAGCACCCACTTCTTCCCCACAGCCCGTTGTGGGGCACCCACTGCTTCCCCCAGCCCTGTGTGGGGCATTTGAGGGGGTGGAAGGAGGCTGACACCATGACAAAAGGAGACTCCTTTGACAAATCCTCTGCACCCCTCACGCAGTTTTCTTCTATACCTGAGGCTGAAAGAAACGTAACTACTGAAGTGTTCCAATTACACCATGTAAAAGGGTAGCACAAACTCCTTCCTAAGGAGCTATCAAATCATCACGATTGCTAGGAGAAGGCAGCTGAGCAGAAATTTCCACTGTGTACCTGAGAAGGAAACAGGGCATTTTTCACTTGCTCTGACCAGCAGCCTGTTGGTACCAGACAGCAAAGTGTTAATGCTGTCAGCTTTGGCTGTTTTCAGTAATTTACGGCTTCAAAAGGAGATAGGATGTGCATTTATATAGATGCAGGCACACACTTGTCAGATGTATGGAAAAATAAGTAAAAACCAATGCTCCAAAAATGAGCAGTCATCCCAAAATAACAGTCCCTCGGAGCCGCTGCAAGTGTCAGAGCAAAGGAAGTGCCACTGCACCAGAGCAAACAATAAGGCAGATCACAAAAATCCTACTCACCATGCTTTATCACTGAGCAGAAATCCTGTCTCCAAGCCTTGCTACTAAGGCTGGTCTTTATCCAGAGGCTCCTGTGATGCTTTTCAGATTCTGAGGGGCTGGACCACTGCTGCTCTCCAGTGTTACTCTCCACCCCCTGTCTTTTCCTCCTCCTTCTTCCTTCATCCCCACCCCCTCATTCCTCCTGCGTGTAGCTTTTTCATACCTTACATAGATTGTGGGCTTCCACACATAGCTTGATTTAGGAAAGATGCTTAATTTAGCCATCTGCTTGATGCCGTGGAAATACCTCCATTGCTAAGGAATAAAAGCTCCAAAGGTAAGCTTGCGAGTCCTGAGCCAGCATTTTGGTTCCTCTTCAGATGACTGCTTATTATGTAGGGAGGAACACATCCAAATTAATTTAATTTCTCACTTAATCTTTTTTGCTTCTGACTAGGATTCAGGAAAAGCAGTCCTAATGTTTTTAGGTTAGTGAGATGCTTCACTGTGCATTGTATGCAGATTACTGGACTGTGCCACCCTTTGCAGGGCTTTTATTAATGCCTAAATTAGAGGGGATTTCATGTGAGAGCAAAGTGGTTGAAGGGGAGAGAGTGAATATTGCTGCTGCCCAAAGCTAGGGTGCCTGATGTTAGCCTTGTACTGCCTTCCACAAACATGATTTACTGAATTCTCATTACATTCAGTCTAACTTCTGCTTCAGTGTGCAGTGAAGTCAGTATCTGATGTTACAACATCATTCTTTGTTATAGACAACACTTTATTACCATCACAAACACCAGAGCTTTAATTTCACAAAAGCATAAATCTGGCATCCTTGCCCCAGCCCTCGCCCAGTGAAAGGCTTCCAACCTGATCATATCTTCATGGTCCCTCCTCATCAACTCTTCTCTGAGTCCTTTATATCAGTCTCTCAAACCCCCAGCCTTCTCCTTCCTGCTTGTTGGAACACCTCTGCTGCGGGCATGATTAGGAGCCTCTTAAAAGCAAAAGTGTATGCCATGAAGCAGTGGCTTAGTCCACTTCAGTAGCTCTCCTGGGAGCTGCAGTTTAGACCTGTACTGTAGGACAAGGCAGTAGTTTGTGTACAGACTGGCATATCTGCAGGTAGTTTGCCTTTCCAATGTGGGGGCTAACATCACTGTTGCCCTAAGGTAGTGAATGGGCACCTCTATTAGAGTGAGACAGAGCAAGTTCAGACAGGTCCAATCTGTGCAGGTATTTAGAAAACAAACCAAAAGCCTTAACCTGCTACTAGAGGGACTTTTTAAAAGGCATGCAGTCACAGGACAAGGGAGAATGGTTTTAAACTGACTGAGGGGAGACTGAGATTAGATATTACGAAGAAGTTCTTCCCTGTGAGGGTGCTGAGGCGCTGGCACAGGGTGTCCAGAGAGGCTGTGGCTGCCCTATCCCTATCCCTAACCCGTGGCAGGGGGTTGGAACTGGATGAGCTTTAATGTCTCTTCCTACCCAAACCATGTGATTCTATTATTCTAGTTGTTCTCATCTTCCTTTTCACAGTGTGCTTTAGCTGAACCTTGGAATTGGGGGAGGGAAGGAGGTTAAACTTTTGTGCTGTCTAAGCTTTTAAAGCTGAAAAATCAGCCAGCTAACCTTAAAGGAGGCAGAACAGAGTGTTCCTGCTCTGAGTGCCAGCCAGTAAGCCACTTCAGGTGTCCCTGATGGTAGAGACTGAAAAGTTACGTCATGGAAAACACCCTAGGTTCAATCCAACCTGCAATAAGCCTTTGTATGACTTCACTAAAAAACTGGTGGGAGGAAAGAACAAGCTGTTGATGGATCCCGGTAGCTCTGGCAAGTAGATTAAGACCAATCATGACAGGAAATACATTAATTACAAATAGATGTGATGTTTTTTATTCTGCATTAAATATGTGTGTTAATATAGGAGGAAGCCTTTCTTCATGATGGATCCAAGTTTTCACGTAGTACATCCTTGCTCTGCAGTGATGTCGCGTTTGAGAACCTTCACTTTTGTGCAGTCTGTTTTGGACTTTGAAGTCCTTTGTTCAAAGAAACACTAAAGCTTGTTAGAAATGCTGACAGACATGAGAGTCAATGACAGACACTAGAGGTCACTTCTGGTGCTGATTCAAGGCCCATGGCTGGTGTTGGTATTGTCTGAGCAAACCTAGCAAAACTAGGGGTTTAGAGTTTTTAGCTGGAAATTATTCAGGCATACAACTTCTGAGCTGACTTTCTGAACTCTGAAGTCATTAAAGGTAAAGGTACATCAGAAAAGATGTATCCAAATATGCTATATGGAGAAGGAAACAGAAAACAGAGAGTGCTTAAAATTGCGTTTGAAGCCTAATTGATGTTCAGCTCAAGCTCAGTAAGACAAGCCATCCCCAAAGATCTAGAGGAGAGAACCCATCGAGGGAGGAGCTCTTTGCTCCACTAGTGTTTCAGGTAGTTCTGGCTGTCTTTAGAAATCTGTTGCTGCTCCTCAGGAATTTGGAAGCTCTCGTACAGATGACCCTTCTTCTGACAAATGGCACCTGTTGTCCCTTTGCTGGAGGAGTTAGAGGAGATCACTCTAGACCTGGATGAGATACTCAAACCTGTTCATGATAACTTGGGTAAAGCAGCTCCTGTGATGAGAGAATTACAGGTTTTAGGGTGTTTAGGATGCCTTTATGGACAAACATTTCCATCTTCAGGGCCTTTTATTTCCCTTCATCAAGACAAGTGCCCTAAATCCATTGGCCAACCATAGCCATAGCCTGCGTTGGCCTAAATCGCACTCTCATTGCATGCATTGGTAAGTGTATGGTATGTTGGATAGCAGCTGAACCATGGTAGCCTTTATGCATTGCAATGGAGCTTTTTCTCTTCCTATATAGTTCTCAACTTGTAGTTCCTGGAATTATCCATTTCTGCTGTCACTTCAACAGTGACTTCTGCAGTCACATCAACTGTGGCTGTCGATCAGCTTGGTTCAAAAGACTGGTTCTTGGAAAATCTAATTGTCCTCTCTGATTAATTCAGTCTGTCCAGAATTGTTTTGGGCATCAATGGGCGTAAAAGGGAAGGGAAATCAAAGAACTGTAAATGAGGGGCACACAGAACAGCTGCCATCTGTTTAGCAGAAGCACACAGCCCTTGGCATGGGGAGGAGTGCCCTTGAGAAAAGACGGACTAAGGAACATAAAATCACTGGTGTGGCCCGAGTAGGGCAGCAGAGATCCTTGATATCTAATGAGGAGGATGGGGGGAAAGGAGGAGGAAAATCTACATAAGGGGCAATATGGGAACACTCCCTCCCACAATATGGGAGAAGGTTTTTAGATTTAGCAGGCCCAGCCTGCCAGAACTTGTAAGCCTGCATCTCCCCAGTGTGGGTAGCATATGTCTGCATGACATGATTGAAGACAACTATTAGCGTGAGCAACTCACAAAAAGCAAACTATACTTTGATTTTCTGTCATGGAAGAATGCCTTAGCATATTCCTTAACCCCAAGACTCAGAACAAAACCATTTGCTGATATAGCTTTATTTGTTTCCAAGGAATTACTTACAGAATGAATTTGACCTGGGCAATTTCCTGCCAGTAAGCTAATGAAGAGTCTAACATCTCCAAGCCAGTTGAGCTTTCTGCTCACATCACCTTAAGCTTAATTATTCTGAGATTCTTATCAGTTTTCCTCGGTTTTGCATTTCGTAAAGAATTGGTAATGGGATATGGATCTTTTCCTCTCCAGATTGCTAGCAGAAGACTGCCCTTGTTTGAAGGGAACAATCTTTGCTACTTACCTACTTCTCATGACTTGCACTGCAGTAATTGCTACTCTCAGTTACTTGGTGAGCTAGTGTTTGCTGCAGAATCTAGGATTGTGAACTGCTGTTAATAACATCGGTACTTAGCAAAGGAAATAGAAGGATTTTTATCCACAGGTTTCTGGAAGTGTATTCCACCTCAACCTGTCTTCCCTGTGAGGCACTGTTGTTGCCATATTTGCTGCCAAGGGGATGACGTGGAGCAGGTAGGGTTGTAAGAGCCCCTTTCACTACTGGTATTAAAAAGCTTGGCTGTCGTGCCTGCCAGCCACCCCTAGGAGTGCCAATAATGATGCCCTTGAGGGCAGGAAGAAGTGCTGAGTGCCTCCAGGATGAGACTGATCATGTTCTCAGTATTGCTGTTCCAGGAAGTATGTATGACTGATTGTGAACCGCTTGTTGCCTCAAAGGAGAATGAAGAGGGATTTTGAGTAAAAAAAAAGCAAACGGTGAGGACATTTGTCCACATGCTCATGTTAGAATAGTGGCTGGCCTTAAACTTTATGCTTTAAACAAAAAGCTCTCAGGCAATAAACGCTTACCTCTAAAATCAACATGGGGAAAATGAGCTGCGTTGAATGCTATGAAGAACTACACCAGAAGAGTTCTTTCACCAAATCACAAGAACTCCAAGGCTCTAGAGACAAGACCAGTGTGGGACATGACACCTCAGGGGCCTGACTACAGAAATGTTTAAATACAAAGCATGTTTTCAGAAGTTTTTCCATTCCAGATATGCCTGTGTGCCACAGATACCTGACCTGGTGAGGTGCCCTGGTTTAACCCCAGCCAGCAGCTCAGCCCCACGCAGCTGCTCAGTCACTTCCCCTTGGTGGGAAGGGGGAGAGAACTAGAAGAGTAAAAGTGAGACAATTCATGGGTTAAGATAAAGGCAGTTTAATGGGTAAAGTAAAAGCTGTGCACGCAAGCAAAGGAAACCAAGGAATTAATTCACCACTGCCCATGGTCAGGCAGGTGTTTAGCCATCCCAAGGACAGTAGAGCTGCTGTGCAATGGTTACTTGGGAAGACAAACACCATCCTCCAAACACCCTGCTTCCTCCTTCTTCCTCAGCTTTATACGCTGAGTGTGACATAATATGGTCTGGGATATCCCTTGGGTCCATTGGGATCAGCTGTCCCAGCTGTGACCCCCCCAACTCCTTATGCACCTCCAGCCTGCTCGCTGGTGGGGTGAGGAACAGAAAAGGGCTTGGCTCTGTGTAAGCACTGTTCAGGGATAACTAAACCATCCCTGTGTGATCAACACTGTTTTCAGCACAAATCCAAAACATACTAGCTACTATGAAGCAAATTAACTCTATCCCAGCCAAAACCAGCACAAGGCAAGAATACCTCCAGTTTATTAAACTGGTGCTGTCATTAACAAATGCACCCTGTCTCAAAGGCAAAATAATCATTCAGCATAATGCATGGGGGATGGTAAACTGCACTATTGCACAGATATCCCAGTGCAACCTGTAAGCAAAATTTTCTCAGCTTCTGCTGAGGATGATGCTATTGTAATGAGTTGAGGGAAGGTTATAGACATTTTTAATGACTGTTTTGTACGACTTGGTTTCCCTGCTTAATTTTATGTTGATCTCTGCCTTAATACATACATTAAGTGCTCTGAAGGCTTTGTTAAAGGCTCAGCCAAAAAACCCAAGAAAGAGATAGTTGTAAGTAGCCAGAGATACACAGCTTCAAATAACAGAGACAGACCAACAGTGAAGGAGAAACCATTTCAGTGGCTCTAATCGGATAGCCTTTCAAATGCTAAAGCTGAGATTGCAGAAGGGCTAAAACCAAAAAGACCTAGATAAGAGAGAAGTGAGTAGTTAGATGAAGTTAGTAAGGGTGAGTGCCATAGCACAGAGGCTCAGATCTACAGGTACAGACAGTGATCCTGAGCTGTGAGGAGGAGAGGCTGCTCCCATTTCTGCCTTTCACTGTATGCTTTTGTTTAGTATCTTAGTTGAAAAATAGTGTGTGTAGCACAGAAGCAACCCAGAAACACCGAGTTGGTCATACCACAGAAGATAGATACACTTGTCACAGGACCTTGCAAAGGAGTCCTCGTGAGTGGGGTGGGGACCATGAATCCAATCACAAATCCTGTTCTGAGGGAAGAAATCTCTTGGCTGAGTGTGTAGTTGGTGGGACCTGGAGGAAAAAGAGCACTACAGCCAGTTTGCTAACTGCAACAAGTAGTCCCTTACTGTATGGAAAATCACACTTGCCTACCAGTTAGTATTTAATACAGACAAACAAAAGAATATTTGGAAGGTGGATCATAAATGAAGCCTTTGAAATTGCCAGCAGTGCAGTTGGTAACAATGAGGTTAGAAATGCTTATGGTTGATTTACTCAGTGGAACGTACATTTTGGAAACCAATCTTTGTGTTGGATTTATGTTGTTAGTGGCAACGTCACAGGCCAGATTTCATTTTAAAGTGGCAAGTTGTACATCTTTGAAGAGAACAAAATACATACTTCTAAATGCAGTTTGCTAGCAGACCTGGAGATGAGTTTGGTGTTGTTTGTTCCTCTTGTTCTTCTGCCTCCTGTGCACAACTAGCTGGTAGTGGCTAACTCCAGAAGCTTACTGCCTGCTGCTGCCTTAACTGCCATCACAGTGGAAGGTGAAACCTCTGACCATGTTCCCTGAAGTCATTAAATGATGCTTATGGTAGGAGTATGGCATTACAAGCAAGGCTTTTATGGCAGTGAAATACGACCTTTAATATATTTTTGCAGTTACAGTAAGTAAAGCAGTAAAACTGAAGGAACTCAGCTTCTCAGAAAGTGCTTCATTAATGTATCACGAGTATTGACAATGCCAAGGTCATCATTTGCTTTGCAGCTGCATGAATTACCAGCCATTTCTAAAATATGCTATTTTATGGGTTTTCTAGCTGGCAGGCTATTTAGACGAGGGTGATTTGTTGAGCACTATTCTTCGGGCTTTATCCTTTCATGGCTTTGGCTGTTACCATCGCTCTGCAACAAAACAATCTCTCCCAGCTGTCTGATTTTTCACAGAGGGGTTATTAACATTTCTAAGCCAGCTGATATGCCTAGGCAGTTCCCAAGCATGTTAAACCATTACATATTTCTCTTAGGAACGTGCAGTAGCCATTTTCCAAACAGGAGCTGAGTGCCAGTGCAAGCCAGTGGTGGCTGGGAGACGGGAGCAGCGTGTCTGAGGACAAAGAGTTGGGAGCCAAGCTCCACGGGGCCATGCGGAGTTACGGGTGCTGTGTTACGGTAGGGGATATGCTCTGTTCTTCGTTGCTGTGTGTTGAGGGGAGTGGTAAGCCCGTGGAACAGGACACCTTCATTGGGGAAAAGGGAATCAGAAGTTATTCTTGAGCTTTAATATAGAGATGGCAATTTCTCACCATGCACATGCACTACTACAGCTTGTGCATCCAAAAAGGACTCGTATTTAATACCTCTATTTATAGGCACCTGGTTTGAAACACCTTACAGGGAGTCTAACCCTTCTTGAAAATCAGACACCTTAAGGTGTTTCAGAGCCCTTTTATATGTTGATTTGGGGTTTTTTTTGGGGGGGTAGGGGAAAGGCAGCAGGAAACTGATGAGTTCACAGAGCTTGAGTAGAAGGTGTATGAAAGAGTATGAAGTACTGGCTGCCTGGTCATAGCTACATAGTCTGCATAGTCATACCTACATAGTCTGCATGGTCATACCTACGTAGTCTGCATGGTCATACCTACATAGTCATCTGCAGCTTGACAGTGTTTCAAAAAGCCTGGTCTGTTCAAAGCTAACAGAATGGTATCCCAAAATGGACAGAAGTCAGCCACAAAATGAGTTAACTTCTTCCTCAGTTCATTAAATGAGTGGCCTAGTCAAGAATGACGTCTGGATTCACGTGTAGGTAAGTGGTGTTGTCACAGAAATGGTATGAGAATGACAGAGGTATGGGGACCTTGATTTCCTCATTTATTGCTTTAGCCTTAAGTTTTCTGTACAGAAATGTTGCTGCACCTCCAGACACTGTGTAGGGCAGGGTGTCTGTGGTGGACATCCTGCAAATCAGTCACGGCAGTGCCAGAACTGCTGGTTGGAGCTGGAGGAGGCAGATTTCTTTGCCTTCAGCTCTTTCCTGCTATAGATGTTTTCCCTAATGCCAGCATGGATCAAACCCAGGTAGGTCTGCTCCAGATCAGGAAGTGTTGCCCCAGTTAATTAGAAATTACCTAAAATAACAAGGTGCTGCAATACCAAGGTAGTGGAAGGGCCCAGGTAATATGCAGAGAAACATGAGTCAGGGAGGAGGCTAACTCGTAACTGCTGTGGTCCTCTTCCCACAAGTGCTGCTGCCCTTCAGCACCTAAATAGGTATCTGAAGATGTGATTTTTTTTGCCTGATCTACCTGATGTGTCCTGCTGCTTCCACTTGAAACATCTGTTGCATTTTTGATGATTAAGGTGCAAGCCTGTCACATCCCTTCACCATTCAAGGGTGTGGGGTGAGCAGATCAGCAATGTGTGGTTTATTTCAGAGTTCTCATCTTTGGCTGTTCGTAGGAGAACAAAAGCCTTCCATGGAGATGATACGCCTGTCAGACTGTGGTAATCATCATCACTTTCTGTGAGGAGAGGAAAACCAGATTCACTGCTGAAGCAAACAGGCTAAAATTGTGTGCTAAAATGACAGTGCAGTTTAGCACCCCAGCACTAGATTATTGTCTGTGCCTCCACACCCCACTCAGAGCTGTGGGTAATGTGCTGGTGACAGTCCAGCTCTGCTGGGACATGGCCCAGGACAGGAGGCAGGGGAAGGGGAGCACAGCTGCAGCATCTACAGCTCCGTGGTGTGTGGGAGCTGCCTGGGGTTGGTGCTGCAGCAAAAGGGGTGCAAAAGGCCAGAGAGCAGCTCTGGAGTCACTTTTCACTTCCTTCTGGTTTGTGAGCAGTGAGTATACAGTGAACTTGTGCAACAAAAGAAGAGAAGGAAAGTGAAGAGCCAGGAAGAATAGCTCTTCTTTAATAAGCATTGGAAATACTTCTAGACTTCTAATTAAAAAATTAGGAAAATTTGAGAATTTATTGTTCCCATTAATACGTTGGGCTTTTTCTTTTTGCTGGTTGAATGAGGCATAACTTGAATTAATTTATTAAGTACTGTACCTATAAGAGAGATGTTGGTTAGTTAGAGAACAGTCCAAACTCGACTCTCATACACCGCATATTCTTACTTAATATATTTAGTATAGCTGTGGTTTAATTTGCTTCATAATAAATAATAAATAAATATCCAAAGACAGCTTTCATGGCATGAAACAATTGATTGCACACTCTCAGATTTATGAAATCCTGTTTTTTGTGCCTGTCTATTTGTCCCTGCCTTTGAATAACTTCTACACCTCTTAGCCAGGTTTATCCTAACTTAAGATAGTCAGAGAGCTCTCAGAAAATACTGCCTTTTTTAACCGGTTTCATGAAACAAGGTGGCAAGATAGCAGGGACAGACCATTTCAGTACCTCCACTGGGGGAAAAAGAGGCTGTAAAAGAAACTCAGCTTCTCTTAGAAAACAAAAAAGCAGCATTGTAAGCAGGTAAATAGCTTAGATACCAGAAGCAGTTCACCAACCACAGATTACAAAGTCTGAGAGAAGCAGGCTTTCTTACCATGCTTGAACTGTTTACTTGATATGTAAATCAGTGGGGGGGAAAAAACACCCTCTGTTAAGCAGCAATTGTTTATAAGCTTTAATGCAATAGTAAATAAAATGTGAGAAAATGGTAGAAACCTAAATACAAGAGGTTTTTCCATGGTTTTGGAAATCCTAGTTGTTTTCCAGATTCACAGTGGGATGTACAGGTAGCCCTACAACTCCTGTCAAACCCATTTCTCCCCCTCTTCACTGCACAGATGAGCGACTGGGTGAATTAACGTGAATGTCTCTGAAGTGACTCCAGTATTTTCTGGGTTCTCAGAGTCATTTGACCAGAGAATCTCGCTCAGAACACTCAACCTTTCTGTGCAAAAATACTGAGGATCAACCAGCACAGCCATCTGATTAATTGAAATACCAATGATAGTGTTACTTATATACTAATGCCTTTCTGCACCATCACAGTATGATGCCTGATAGTGTCACTGAGCCTGTTTTGAACTTGTATGAATGGGGGATAAAAAAAAAAGGATGTTTTCTGTTGTTATCTCCTTTTTTTTGGAGGAAAGCTTCCTGAAGTCATCAGTCAAAGGAAATTAATGTTAGGAAATGCACACTTTGGTTGCAAAGGATCCAGCACCAAGACAGGCTTGATTTCTGATTCCAAAGGTTCTCCTGCGGGTGCTGTAGTGTCTCAGCAGGGAAGCCTTCTCTCTGAAAAAAAAAAGCTTGTAAAATGCATTTCTATGATGTTAACAGGCAAAGCTGCCTTTGTTCAGGCGGTTGTAAATGCTGCCTGTGTTTGGTACAAATACAAGTAAAGAGACTTTCCACTAGATGGCCCTCCACATCAAACATTGAATATGTTTCCATGTAAACATGGGAACAGTTTCTTGGCTTTGAATTTCACTTCAAGCTTTGTCAGCAAACTTTTTATCCCATGATAGCTCATCTCCTCCAGCCCTGAAACTGGGCAGCCCTATTTCTGCAACCCGTGTCTTTTTTTACTGCCAACCTGTATTCAGAATGCGTATGCTTAAAATCCTGCCTTCTCATATATGAGAGCTATATAAGTGGGTGTTAAATGTGCTTTTTATCCACATGTAACAAAATGATATTTGGGATTTAAGGTTGCGAGTTTATCATGTATATTCATGAACAGCCTTGTTATTTGTCCTGTTGCACCTATTCTCCTTAACAGTTTTAGATCTGACAGGATTTCCTAAGGGGGGAAAACCACACAGAACTGACATTACTAACACTTAAAGAATTGTATTAATCAACCTAAGCTTTGACTTTGGTTGAAGAATTTTGAGAGATCCCTCTGATGATTGTGCCCATGACAAGCCAACAGGAGGCCACTTTTGGAAGTCTCTTCCTTGGGATGTGGCAGAGAATACTTCCTTGTATTTGTTCCTCCAGGTCACTGCTGTTTGCCCAATTACATCTTCCTGTGCTTCTTGTATTTTGCTGATGCTGCCTAGTGTTAAATTGCTGGATGCTTGGCACAAGTCTCATCTTCCTGCCATGACCTCCACAGCAGTAAACTCCTTTCACACACAGCTCTTTCCAGTGCTAGTTATTCCCAGAGATCAACTCACATATTATTAGTGGTACAAAACCACTGCAGAGCTTTATAAACGAACGTGTGGCACAGACTGTGTCCAATTCTGCCAGTGTGCAGGTGCTTACAAAGGGAGTTTCACAAAGTAGCTGACCAGGACTTAATGTGAAACAGGTCCCTGGTGTAAACTTGATGCTTTGTGCACAAATGGCAACTCACAGCATTTGCAGGAACCACACAACAACTTGAGATGGAAACAGGCGCGAGGAAGAGACTGAGACCAAGGGTAAGGTATTGCTGAGACTGGGTGTACTTCAGGTTGTGGTAAGGAAGGGGTTGAGGACTGCAATAAAAGGGTGGGTTAGAAGAATTTTGTGTCCTGCCTCAGTGAAGCCCATAGAGCCCATTGCAGCGCTGGGTGCTACTGCTGTCCTCTCAGTCCCTGCTGCTAATGATGGTATCCCAGCTAAGCAGGTTTGGAAATGTCTGTGCTGAAACAAAAGCAAAAGTTTTCCTTCACATTTTGTGAAGTGACCCATAGACTTCGGGTCTTAAACTGCTGCAAAATATGGAATACGCTCAGGACAGTTTGAAGCAACGACTTGGCTGGAAAAGGGTAAACAGTGATGTGAGGTACTAACAACTGATGCTGGCAATAAGTAAATTAAAACTGCCACTAATAAAGTACATGTAGGGGGCATTCACCAAGCAATGCACAGTGGGGTTAAAAGGTTGAAATTAAGTGATGATAACCATCAAAAACAAAATAAGGAAACATATCTTAATGTGTGCTTTTGTGAGTAGGCAAGAACTGGTGCCGTCACTGGGAAGGAAATGCAGCAGGTTAAAAGAATGCAACTGAATATTGATGTGGGATCTGGTGAGTGCTCTTTGTTTCACTGTGCTGCCTTCAAGGGCCTGGAATCAGTTTTCCTTGCTGAGAAGGGTGGTGTTGCTAAATGGGTATTATGATAACATAATGAGAAATCAGAGCAGCTAAGTCTCGACAAGGCATCCAGCTCCAGTTAATTAAAATAGGAAAGTCATACTATGGTGCCAAGGGAAATAGTAAAAGCACAGATGGGGAGATTTGATTGCTTACTGCGGATTAGTGTGGTTAGTGCAGAGGTCTTAGAAGGACAAAGGGACAATCTGGACAACCTCAAGGCTGGAACCAGAAGCTGAGGAGAGATGTGGGCATGTGGATTGCAGATAGAACACATTTCAGGGCCACTACTAATGTGAATTTGTGAAGGAAAAGGCAAGCTTTAGGGTTAACCCAACTTTTTTGTAATTATGGGAGCTAAGACTGGGGAAAAGGGTGCCTGTACACAGTCATGGTTCGTCGTAATAAATGTGATTATGCTTAAATTGTAGTAGAGCGAAATCCAGGCCAGATCTGTTTAACAAAAGTTATCCTGAGCCGAACTGTTCCCAGTCCAAGCCATGTGGCCCATCCTTTGCAATGTTACAAGGCAGACGTGGTTCAAAGTGCACCTCAACACAGCAAGTGTGGAGAAGTGCCAGTCACAACTCTGATGTGGTCCGGTAGCAAGAACCTGTCTGCTCTGGCCTGGAGGGGGAAAAAACGCATGTAGCACAGGACGAGGCATTAGTGGCTTTTCTGTGCTGCTCACAGCAGCCATAATCCCCTAAGTCCAGTCCCCACAAAAGACTACCTCCCTCCACACATCCTCTCATACTGGGTGTAATTCCTGCATGGTTTTGAACACATGACACATAGGCCTACTGCATTTCTTGCTGTCTTCACTGGGACCGCATGAAGACACAGGAGGCCTGGGCTGATCAGCTCCTAGGACAGGATTTGTATAGAAGAGACCTTCCCTCCATCCTATCACACACCCCCAAAATACCTCTCACCCAACCAAGTAAAAAACCTCAGGGCAGGCATGGATTTTCCATGAGAAGATGAAATTGATTGTCTGGAAGCAGAAAAAGGAAATTCCAGAGCAGATGAAAATGGAGAAAAATTCCAGATTAGGAGGGGTCCTTAGAAAAATAAGTTGCACAAGCATAGGAATATGTTTCTTTCCACTTTTCAGCAGACTAGATGTTGCCTGACCTCTGACTGGCTTTCTGTCAGGTTAGAGATCTTCTTGTGCCTAAACAAAGAACACAGGCTGCCTGTTCCTAAGGCTACTCTATTAACTGAAAACAAAACCACTACATTAATTAGTAGTTCAGAGCTGCTTTTGTTGGGCCTCTCGCTGGAAATCAGTCCTGGTTATGCATACATTAGCAGAGAATCTGGTCATTTATAGCATGCTAAAAGCAGAAAGGACAGCATGAAGGGTGGGTAGGAGGAGCTTACCCTCCTCCAGCTCATTTACAAAAACAAGTATCCTTCTGTAATCCTGTATCCCTACACCCTGTGAGGCTCCACGGACCCTATCTTGAGTCTGACAGAGTTAACCCGCTGCAAGCTGTTTTCCAACAGGTTGAAAGGCTTTCCTTGGTTGAGGAAAACATCCCCAGGCTGGTGTTTATTGACAGCTAAGAGGCGTAGACCTCTATTTTGGGAACAGGAAGGGTGGGCCTGGGAACCTTGCCAGTAAACAGCTTGGGGTTTAGCCTTAAGGGCCCTCTCACCTTGCTCTGGTCTGGCCTTACATGCCATTTGTCTCATTTGAGGGCTGAGGTCACTGCTTCTGTGGTATTTTTAGCAAGGCATCAAGGTGAGACACTTGCTGTGAAATCGAACGCAGACCACGTGCCGGGCAGCTCCTGTGTCAGCCCAACAAGACAGAGGAGTTCAAGAACATTTGGTCGATGTGAAGCACCCGTGCTACTGGTGGTGCAGATCTGAGGCTACAGGAGCAGAGGGGCTTCCCCTTACGCTGACTCCTCGGCTGCTCAGGCTGCCAACAGCAGAAACAGCCTTAGATGTGTGTTTGCTTTGCCTAAAAGTAGGGTTCAGTGATGCATATCAGCAACTGCCTCACAGAGGGTGTTGACGGGAGCTGAAGAGGTTCACAAACAGGCTGTGTAAGAGACTTTCAGGACAGATAGCTAGGGATGAAAAGAGTCATTCTGCATCTCATTTTTGCCATCACTTCAATCTCCAATAGCAGTCAGGAGAGAGAAATAAGTAGAGAGACAGTCTCAGCTAAGAAATGTGTGTGGAAGAAATTGGCATGGTACTTGGCAGGAAATGAAGAGACAGAGTGGCTGGGGTTGAGGTGGTGTCCTGGGGGATGGCACACGTAATCCCACAGCTGGTGTCCTAGAGCTGTAGCTGGCACTGATGTAGCAGTGCTGGTCTGAATGCAGCTTGGGCAAGATCCAAAACCAAGAGAATATTGTGAGCTTCCCAGGGAAGCTAATTGTTTGGAAGGGGAAGGACTCCTGGGGCAGCTATGTATACTGGAGTGATCACCAGAACATCTGATGGTAGTAGCACTTCCAGGACTGGGAGCTGCACAGTGGTGTGTGCCCCTGAACTGCTTCAGAGCATCGCTGGGGGACTTCAGCGGAAGACTGCAGTTCTGATCTGGTTCAACTCACGGTTTGTTAAAAATGGCTCATTAAAGTGGGTCACTAATTCATTTAAGTTTTCTTCATGTAGATGCTGCAGTTTTCTGCATCTTTACATCCTTCTTAGGTGCAATCCATTGTGCTGGGCTGGCACTGATAGCGTTTTCTTTGGAGCAAGAAACTGCTGCCTTATGGGAGGGAAGAGCAGCTCAATTGAAAGCACCTACAAATTCCTGAGGAAATGCTAAGAAAAATTGTTTGTTTTCTAATCACTTCTACTAGCTTTAAATATAATGAACTTCTAGAGGATGGGCTTTTGCCTGTGGATAGATGAGCTGTATCTGACCTACCTGGAGGCACTTGGGTGCTGGCTACTGTGCTAGGAGGTAGCACTGCTTGTGAAAGCATAGACAGACTGCAAAGGGAGGTATGTTGGCCCTGAAACAAGACTCAAGAGATGAAATTCTCATTTCTGGCTCTGCCACTACTTTCCAGTATGATTTGTGTTAAACTGCCAAAAATGCACCTGGCCTCAGTTCTTCACCCGGTACCATTGTACCTTTGTTCGCAGAGCCTTTTTTGGCCCTAGGTGCTGCTGAGGACAATAGCAAAAGAAAATAGAGGATTTATCTTCTCTGGTGTTCCTCACACACATCCTTTAGTGAACTGGAATCTGTACTGGAGAACAAAGAAACAAGTAATTAAGATAGAAATAAAACTGGCTGTTCAGTGAAGATCTCAGCTTGCTGGCTGCCTTGGCAATGTTCTCCGCGTGCTTCAATCTCTCCCTGTTGTTAGCTGTAACTCTGCCAGTTTGGTGAGAAGTTCTGGGCACACCAGGGTGAGATGTGCCCTCTGCCTTGTGCTTGTGGAGGTCACCAGGAGAGCGAGGCTGAAGTGGGTTTACATAGCTCAGTAAGTATGTGTAGTTGTGTCTAAAAATGACAATATCTCTTTTCTTTACAAGTTGGGAGCATTTGTGTTCCAACATGCGTGTTCCTACGCCCTCCCTAGCATTGCTTTCCTGCCATGAAGTCTGAATCTCATGTGAGAGGAAAGGGTATTGCTATGGAAATGAGTGGGAGAAGTACAAAGCTGCTGATGAGAGGACGAGGCAGAGTGAGGCTTCATGTGGAGAAAATCTAATTTTTAAGCACCTGTGCTGGCTAAGTAACAAAGGAGCTGCTGGGAAGGGACAACAGAGCTTGTGAATGTCACTGTGTATACAACCCACGGCATATCCCTCACTTGGCTAATAAGAGATGGTGACTCTAATTCAGCACATGCTGGCAGTTAATCTCTCTGCCATATGGTGGCTGTGCCTGGCACCTGCTTCATCAGTGTGAGATAAGGTCAGCATCTCCCTGTGGGCAGAGGTATTTCAGAGAATCAATGTTGTTTCATCATCTTTGCCACCCAGGGACCACTTCCATTGCTAGGTACAGCACTGGAAACTGAGAAGGAGCATCCTAATTTTGGCAGTGAGGCTCCTTCCTCCCCAGGTTGATGCTGTGCCTTGTGTTATTCTGTGCCTGTACAGATTGTATCCGTTCATTCACAGCCTGTCATCAAGAGTCATGAATAGGAAGAGATAACGTATTTTCTTTCACACCGTGTTTTTCCTCCCTTTTTTTTTATTTCTACTCCACTTCTAGCATGTTTTCTTCCATCTTGATTCCTATATTGTCTTTGCTGTGACAGTGTACAGCTGTGGCGGGGGTCCTCCTGTCTGCTGCATCACCATTAAAGCCCCTGCCTGTTTGCCTCTATATGCCAACCTGTCTTTTCTACCCTTTTTTCCTTCCATCTCTCTTCTGGTATCTCATTTTAACTTGCACTTTACACTCTCCAGCCATCTGTCTCTCTTCTCATCAAATCATCCTCAAGGAAATCCCATACTAAATCTCTCTTGTCCTGCCTGGCTTTTTACATGAGACAAAACATGTTAAGACAGGGACATAGCGAGATAACTTCTGCTTTTCCCTGCCTGCTGCAGTTCTTTTAGAGATCATTGCTGGTGAGACAGGACAAAGACATACAATTTTCAGTGCTAGCCACAACCAGAAAGACATACAGCCTGAGATGCAAGGATGCTCTTAGGAGATTGGTTGATGTATGTAGCTCCCCCATTTGAAAAGCTTTCTCTTAGTAGAAAGACTGTCCTGACTTAAAAAAGGACTCAAGGAGCCACAGATTCAGATGTGTATTTCTAGTTCTGCTCATGGGCCTGTGTGATATAAAATGTGGGCTTAATCTCTTCTGATAGCTGCTAAATCCTCAGATAAGAGCGATATGTTATTGTTCTTTACCTAAAGGGCTTAGATTTCTGCAGGTATTTCCTGTTAATGCCAATATTGTATAGTGTTTGACATTTCAGAAAGGTTCCTCCTTACAAATTAAACTGCTTTAGGAAGGCAGGCTAATGTTTTAAAAATAGGCCTTATTTAGTGGGCTTTCTCAAATGCATTGCTATGAAAAGTAGGTAGGCAGTAGAAATCATGAAGAAACAGCTTAGGATGGTTTCTCTTGGTGTCTCTTGAATCTGTCCATAAATGACCAGAAATGTAAAGTAGCATCTGTTTTCTATAAATCCCTGGTTGCATCTGCAGCTTGTGAGCTGCAGCTTGTTTCTGCAGCACATGGAAACCTAGTAGTGAATGAATCACGGAGACCCTTTCAGCATGAAAAGAGGCACTGTGGCAGAGGAGGAAAACCAGTCTTGCTTTTCCTTGCCAGGCTCAGGAAATAAGGGTGAGTTCTGCGAGCTGCAGCTCACAGCAGTAAGGGCTAAGCAGTGACCTGCAGGAAAGTAGGTGGTGTGGGGGACTTACAGGCACTGCTTTTTCCTCAGTTCGTGTTACTTTTCTAACCTTTTGTTGAAATATTTGGCAAATACTCCAAATTTTTTCTGACATCCATCTTAATTCTCACTATTGCACCTGCAAGGCAGATTTGGTACAAAATTTATCCTTGCTTTTGTGATCACTGCAGCCTGATGCTATTTGGAATTAGAAGAAGTGATTCAGGGATTTAAATATGCTGAGTCCTCCCAGTCACTTTCTCAATGTCCTCTCTTTTGTTTGGGAGCCTCATCAAAATGTCCTCAAACCAGCCCTTTTTAATCCCTGTTTTCTTTTGTTTCAGGTTTCATTTGACCTTTAAAGTCATTGCAATCTGAGTTTAGTTTTCACACCCATTTCTTGACTTCCTTAACTTCAGTTGCTATGCCCGATTTGTGAACTTTGTACAATTACAAGAGCAATGCATATGTGTCTTATCTATAGCAAATAACAAGCAAGGCGCTGAACAACTCTAGTTCTGGAGCCAAGTGGAGATAGATAGCTGACGCATGGAGACTGGGATGGCAGAACTAGGACAGTCAAGCTGTGCCTCTCCCCTGTGGGTTCTGACCCTGAAGGGGTTTGCAGAAGAGTTTTGAGGGGATCTTAAAGGTTTAGAGAAGAAGTTGTCTTTTAACTGACTTTCTAGTTACAGGAGAAGAAAGAGGGAAAGCTCAACCAGAAAAATAGAACAGTTAAGCTGTTCTGATGACTTGGTCTTTTTACTGACAGCGTCTCATTTTTTGCAGAGTAAGAATATGGATGCAAGCAGGAGGTCATTACAGCTGGTTCTCCCTGCCCTGCTGGGAGAAGCTGGCCTGTTCATGGGCATTTGGCTATTCACCAGCAAGTGAGATGCCTTCTGGACCTAGATAAGTGCAGAATGGGGGCATTGATGAAGGAAAGTTGAAGAAACTGAAATAGCACATGAAGGCTCCTGAGATCATGGCTCTGTTAACTAAACATGGCTGGAAATACCCCCATGAAACAACATGCCAGTGAATATGTTGATTTGTTGGACCCAACTGTCTCATCCAAAACACTTCTGTTCAGGGAGCTGGTGGTGGACTCTGAGGCAGCCTTTCTGCAGTGCTCTCCTTGGGCTCCTGGCCAGGCAGATCAATCTCTGGGGCAGATCCAAAGCAGAGAATCATTTTCTAGGCTAGGACCTGGTGAGTGATGCTGGAATAGGTAACCATGTCAAAGACTCTATGCTGATGATGAGACAGTGACATGATGGCACTAGGGAACCACAGAGGTGAATGTGAGCATGCAATTTAGCCACACACTTCCTCTGTGTATCCCCTCCTAACACAGTCTCTGGGGATGAAGGGATAAGAAAATCGTAGCATTATTCTGGTTGGCTTCCCTTTCCTGTGTGTTGCTTTCCTGTTGAATCGGTTAGACCTAACTCCTCGAGATTTAGGAAGCTTCCTTATCTGTGTACAAAGTGAAGTCCATACCAACTGCTGTAAGACAGTAATATTTCTGACCTTTTCTGTGCAATTTGACAATACCTGTTTATAGTCCATAACAGAATATCATGTAGTACAGTTGTTGCTGGGTTCAGCGTGGCTGAATGATTGCTTTCTTACATCTCCCAAACTCAACAGATAAGATAACTAAGCTTTCAGTGGGATGTTGATTGAAGCAGAAATGAGTAATTAACAGTGTGTGATTCAGACTGAAAATCAATACAGACTGTATTGAACCAGAATACGAGCCAGAAGAGGGTCTGCTAATACTGTAGGTCTGACTCAGCAAGATAAGTAAAAAGTGCATCCACCTAATATACATGTAGCAGAGGCCATTTAAAAAAATCAATAACTAGAACATTAAGGCCAGGATTACAGGAAATTGCAGGAGAGTCATTCAGGTTGGCACCACAAAACATGGAACACAGAGACATAATCGCAAGGAGCTAAGTTCAGTATCCTCAGGAGCGGTCTTCAGAGCTACCGGCCCCTTGCAAACAGTCCAGATGTGGAAAAGCCTCCCAAGCTTATGAAAATGAAAGGAGACAGCAACCAGATGTTCTCCAGAGCAACCTATTCTGGGTGTATATCATTGTGCCAAGACACCAACCTTTACCATTTTATGTATAAGTATTAAGAACTATACTAAACAGTTATGAGCCCTTGTGGAAATCTGAGATAAGTGGGTTCGTCTGGGCTTACCCAGGTCTGATGGGGTTGAATCTCTCTTCCAGTTATTTGCTGTTTCCCATTTTTGTAAATCTAAAGCCTGCATGCATTCCTAAGACACTTACAGTACATGGTTAAAGCTGAACAAGCTCATGCCATAGGGCTTACTCTGCCATCTGCAGGCTGTGGCAGATGAATAGATGAGCACAGGGTAAGCAAGGCTGTGAACCTTTGATGTCTCATGGGCTCTGTGGTACTTTGCATGTGAGCTAAAGAAGAGAGTCATGAGCTACTTTGCGTTTGTCATGAGGGTGTCATGAGCTGAGAGTGAACCTGCTACTCTCAGCTACTGCAGGATAAGTAGGAAGTTTGTACCTTTGCTTACCTTACCCATTGCTTATTTTACGTTATTCACATTTATCTTTTCATGGGTATAGAAGTGGATTTTTAAAAGGTGGTTCAGTTGAAGGTTGCTGGAGTTACCTCTTTTGCTTTTCTCCTTTCAGTAGCGAGGATGTCAATGTTTGTTACCCTCCTAGATGTAGCTGGGACATCTATAGCTTACAATAACTAGCTCTTTTATCCAAGAAGAAGGCATAGCTCTGCTGTAAGGATGTTGTTTTCAGGCATCAGAAGAAAAATAATTAGAGTGAAAAAATAAGAACTATTTGTTAATTGAACAACTACATATAAACAACAGGCCCTTGAGATACATTTTTTCAGAACTGTGTAACACCACTCTGTGAAATACTTGGCTGGATTAGACACTCCTATAAATGCCAGCAGGTCATTGTATGTAGTATTTGCATTTATTTTTCTATCAGCCAAAAGTGTGCAGCTGAGATGACAATGAACTGTTTTGTTTGTTCACATTTAATCCTAGCCAGCTGGTGGAAAATACAGCTGTGATTTTATGTGGAAAAGAAAGAATCTGCCCACTGATAGGACATCCTTGGAATGCCATGAGCTGGGAGGTGTCAAACACTTCCACCATTAACAGAGGTCTGAAGTTGTGGTTGGAGCTGATTTGCACACACTTGAGTTTTCATGGCTTCCCTTCCATTTTGCAATAATAGAATAATTCAGCAGTTTGGATGTTTGAGTGCTGCTGTTTACTTAAGGTATTAACTGTGTTGGGACTCACTGATAGATGCAGGGCATGATCCTGAAGCCAAATGTGTAATTGCATCAATATTGTTCACACACTTTTCAGTGGATGCAGTATTGAGTGAGCAAAAATAATCACCTTCTCTTTTGCCTAGGCAGGCACCATACCAACTGAAATCCTGTGCTTAAAATCAGCATGGGTTTTTCCTTCTATCCCTTTGTTCCAGATGGTGAAGCCTGTCAAACTGTCTTAACACACGGTTCCATGAGTGCCAAATACCAGCGTGTAAGGAAAGGAAATGTGCATGAGATTTGGTGACTGATGCTGAATTTCATAAGCAGTCTGCTTTGTTACTTGGCATGCCCCGAGACAGCATGTCCATGGCACAGCACGACTTTCTACAAAGTGAGACTATGCACTGGCTCCCTGGGAAGGAAGCACACTGCATTGCTATAAGCTGGTACTGCTGGTGAAGTCAGGAATACAATAATGCCATGCTCAGTAAGGAGTTGCATTCCCTCTGCTCTTGTAGCATCAGTAGTAAAATCTCTATTACCTGAGAGGAGAAGGAAGATGATACTTGAAACAACAGTTACAGATGTGACCATGCTGGTGAATGGGGGGAGGTCCTGGAAGACTTGTCAGGACTGCCAAAAAGATTGTCTGAACTTAGACATTTATTTATTTAAGTGCCTGGAAGAACTCCAGAAGTTCCTTCTCCACAGTCCAGATCCTTCATAATTCTCTCATTGCACCCCCAGCTCTGACACTGAGATCTGATGGTAAAAGCAGTGCAGTGCAGCAGCATGCTGGCCAGTAGTCCAAGAACTGGTCTCCAAATGGATGTTGGAAATGCCAAGTCTGCTCTAGGGTATGCTGGTACATTATAGTGTATGGCACTCATCCCAGACAATTCACAGATTGACTGTCAGTCTGCAATAGATGAGAATTCAGTATGTGTATATCAGGCATTTAAAAAGGCACAGGAAGGCTTGTCATCTATAAATAACGTGATTTGATTCACTGAAGCAAGAATGTCATCTATAAATAAGGTGATTTCACTCAGTAGAGCCATTGTGATACAATTTTACAACATGACTGAGAGCCTTTTTTATTGATCATTTCGAATCAATTGTGGTGTTGGATACAAATTGGTACAATACATCACCCAATCGTATTTATGACTCTCCTACATCAGTACACATGGAATGTTGTTCTGTATCATCAGATATTTGATTAATCAAGTTAATACCTCATCTGCCTCATTGCTGTGATTATGTGATGGGAACAAACTCAAGTTACTGAAAATGATCAACCTCTACACTACCTCTACTGCTTCATCACCTCTTCTGATCCAAGAACTAGCTGAGGGATTTAGACTTTCATAAACACACAAAGATTCATTCTCTTTTCTAAACATTGGATTTTGCAGCAAGAAAAGAAAATCTCCACTTTAGGCAAAAACATCTTTTGCCACAGAATTCACTTTCAAGTTTCAACTTTCTGTCCTTGAGAAGAGCTGGTAGAATTTGCTGCAGAAATCACTTTGCTTCCATGGGCTTTTTGCATCCTCGTTTGCCTTTCTAAGGACTCAGTGTAGAAGACCTTGCTTTCACCAAGTCAGATAATCGTCCAAAAATCCTAAGGAAATGAACTTCTCTGGTGCTGCTTTGGTAAAGAGAGTGAATGCAACTGCGTACTGCCACAGGGAGACAGAGTTCAACACTTCCTCAAATTCGGATGATGCTTCTTTGTACTATTTGCTGGAGGAATGGTCTCTCTACCTATCAGGCACAAACGTGAAGATGTTTTTAATCCCTCCAGTTGTCTGCCTCATGGCAGGTATCCTCATCATTCCTACCATCTTGTCTGTGATCTTCTGTAGGTTTAGCATCCGCCGGGAAACAAGGTACATGCTGCTGGGAAATGCTCTGCTTTTCGATCTGATCTACCTGTTGTTCTACACCCTGTCATCTGCTGTCAATGCAGCACATGTACACCTCCCCAAGGAAGCTTGTGTCCTCTTAATGTTTTTGCTAGCAGTGGCTTACTGTGGAGGACTGTTCACAGCTGCAGCAATAGTCTTGGACACATACATAGCTGTTATGTTTCCCTTGCGCTACATTGCTATTTTGCCTCCTTCACGAACTAAAAAAGTTATTGTATTACTCTGGGTGTGTGCTGGGGCTTTCCCTGGGATTTTCTTCTTGGTGCTATCGAGCACTCACAGCTTTGTGCCCTGTGCCCTGGAAATGTGCTCGGTTCCAGTAATACTAATACTAACTCCGAATGGGACTGATGCTGTGAAACTCTGTTTTTGGCTTTCTACCATTGTTATCTTTCTCTGCCTGGCTCTAGTATTTTGCTGCTATGCTATTATGTATTTTAAAACCAAACAATCAGGTATATGGGAGAGCATCTGCTCCAGAGCCAGTGTAACATTCTTAATGCACAACACTGTGTTATTTTTTTACTTCTTCCCACTCATGGTCCTTTTTGTAGAATCATTCTTGTGTGTTAATGTTGTCGTCAAACTGAAGGTAGGAATCTGGGTCTCCCTGACAGTCTGCAATGTCCTGATGATTCTGCCTAAAATTTTGTTCCCTTTTCTATATGGGCTTCGATACAGAGAAATCGCAGCATCTCTCAAATCCATTGTGTCGTGGTTTAAGCCCAGCCGGCAACTTGGAACCACGCAGCCGCTCGCTCACTCCCCTGCTCTTCCTGCCTCCTCCCACTCCCGGAGGGATGGGGAGGAGAATTGGAGGAATGTAACTCCCATGGGTTGAGATAAGAGCACTCCAGTAACTAAGTTATAATACAAACCACTACTGCTACCAATAATAATGATAAGAGGAATAACAAGGGGAGAGGACACAACCGCTCACCACCCGCCAACCGATACCCAGCCCGACCCGAACAGCGATCTGGGCCTTCCGGGTAACTCCCCCCAGTTTATATACTGGGCATGACGTGCGGTGGTATGGAATACCCCTTTGGCCAGTTTGGGTCAGGTGTCCTGTCTCTGCTTCCTCCCGACTTCCCCTCCTCCCTGGCAGAGCGTGAGACTGAGAAAGTCCTTGGTCGGAGTAAACATTACTTAGCAACAACTAAAAACATTGGTGTTATCAGCGTTGTTCTCAGACTGAAAGTCAAAAACACAGCTGTGCACCAGCTACTAAGAAGGAGAAAAAATGACTGCTGTAGCTGAACCCAGGACACGTCAGAAGAGATCATGTTTGCCTGGTGTCACCTGCTCCATCACCATTCTGAGCCAACATAGAGCACAGCCATAGCAGAGGAGTTGTCCTTACCTTGTTAGCATGCAAGCCTGGTGAAACTCAGCTTCTGAGGAAGTGATCTGAAGAAGTGATCAACTCATGTCAGAGAAGACACGGGCTGATCACTCTGCCTCCTTGGTGCCAGAAGACCCCAGATCTTTCACTCCATCACAGCTGAGAATACATCTAACACTGCCCTTGACAAAGTTCTAAGCTTTGTTCTGATGTGGGAAGGCAGTATCTTTTGAAGGAGCTACTGAATCAAGATCATTTTCACCCACCTGTGTCAGATACCCTTCTGGAAAATAGACGGTACAAAGCAAAAGGGGTAACCACAGGTCTATTGACAGCATGACCTACAGCAGAGAGAGTCCTTAACCAAACTTGCTGTGAACAGAACAGCTGTTTCTTTTACTTGAGCTTGCAAGGTTGGTAGCCAATGTCCGATTCTTTAGAACACACGCCCACTGGTGCCTCTGGAAACTGCTGCACTCAGTGAAATGCTATGCTGCATCTTGTGCAGTGCACTAGTGTATGAGCTGCCTTATGGATTCTGTCTGACAACCGGCAAAACACTGACTTCTTATAAAATCTGTCTGTTGGGAAGTTACCTTTCATCAGTGTCCGCTGGGCAGCCCAGCTCATGATGGTGTCGGGGAGTAACAGGAATAGATGTGCTGCTCAGTGAGAGAGGACAAGCTTGGAGCAGTAGGTGGCAGTGCTTTCCTGCACGGTGCAGGTGGGTGGCCGAGGGCACCCTGGCTCAGCCCAGAGCCCTGGCTCCCTCCCTGCAGGGCCCATGCTGATGCAACCAGCCAAGGCTGAGCCCAGCTGGGCAGAGGTGCACCCATAGCATGGCTCAGGCATGACCTGAGATGAAGGACTAAGCATAAACACTGCTGCTGAGTCCTCACCGAGTCATCTCCCAGTTCTGGCTCACAACAATCTCTAGCAGCCTGATCCCAAGCTAGAGCTGCACTTCCATATCAGAGCTCGTGTTGGGTACCTGCCACGAAACTCCATGGAAGGTAAGGAGGAGAGGTGGCAGAGCCTGTTGATGTACTGAAGGGCAGGAAAGATGATATCTTGTTAAGAGCCTTTTAGGTTTTCCAGATCAGCCACCTATCTACAGAAGATGAGTGAAACACATTTCTGATCCTCAAAGAAGCCAGAATTTTCATTAGACATAGACATCAGTGTGGGAAGTTTAAAATGCAGTGCTATTCCTTGGACTTGAGAAAAGAGCTTTTGTAGTTCTATAAATAGTATTTTAGAATTTGTTACTTTTTGTACAAAAATACACTGGACTTAAAAAGAAGGAATTAGAAAATGGTCCTTGATTTCACTCTGCACCGTATTTCCTTGTGTGCAGACTCTCTCCACCTTCTATTTGCTTAAAGCAATACACAAAGTGCTGAATGTGGATTTGGAGTATTTCATACTCATATGAAGAATGTGAGTCAGGAGGAGAGTGGCGTCTGGTTGCACGAGATGTTTTTTTGGCAGTGG
>NW_009921501.1:37077-41389 GCF_000696875.1 Nestor notabilis | reverse complement strand
TTGTCCTGCTGACCTCCTTCTCTCCTCATTCCCAAACTGCTTGTTGCTCTCCTCACATTACAGTGTCTGCTCTCTCCAGTTTGCTGATACAACTGCTTCTGGGGTTGCAGGTTAAAAATATCCCAAGTGGTGGTGTTTTGACCAAGATTATGCCAGTGATCTGTTTTACAGGATGTTCTGCAAACAGCTGTCTCAGCACAACTGAGGGGGTAACAAATTCCAGTTCGGAGGAGAAAATCATCAGGGACATTTTGGAGGCTTTGCTGCTCAGGTACACTTACAGTGTAAGAGCATCTCTCAGGTAAAGCTGTTGCAAATAAACTTTAATGTTGTGTATTTGGTTAACCATGGTTCTGTACTTCTCAAAGCTCTGCAATAAAAACAAATAGGACCTAGAAGTTGCATTTTACTGGCTGCTTTGGTTTTTCTCTAAGATGAATGTACCGTAGACATCCATCACACAAGCTATGTTTATGTAACGACTTTATATTGAGCCTGTAACAGGGCTGTTCCATAACATTGGGAAGGATGGGGAAAATGTCTGTATACTGGCTCGGGTGCTTTCTGCTAAATCCATTTAGCATGTGGTATAATCAAGACTGGAAGAGGTACCTGCACCTCCTCAGGCTGCTTGTATCCTGGCCCGAGTCTTTATGCCAATTCCCATTGACAAAGATGTCAGTAACTTCTAGGTTGTTTTGTCCATGCAGATTCTTTCAAGCTTTATTACCTGAAGTTTACCTACATTGTAAATTTTCATGCTAAGTAGTAAAGATAGCTGTGTAAATAGTGTAAAGTAAGGGAGTTCTGTATACAGCTATCAGTGACTTTGGGTAGCGGCAGGTTAATAGTACTTGATCTTCCTGCTAACATCCCTCAGTTACGAAGTTAATCTCCAGGATAGACTCAGGTAGGATTATATTGCCAATGCTGTAACTCTTTTTTAAAAACACATCCCCTGGATATGTTTAGGGACAACTAGAAGTTTAGTAACATAAAGAAGGATGCTGAAAGACAGAAGCAGTGAATTGGTGATTGTGGCAAGTTTACGTGTGTATGAAATCAGTCTACAGTGGTATCATAAGGACCAGGCAAACAAAACACTGCTTTGTGGAAATTACCTTCTAAGAAAGATGAATGAAATAATCTTTTCATGTCCTTGAAATTGTTCGCTAAAATGGGTGTTTGCCTGGAGAAGATACTAGTTGAACTGAAATTAGTAAAGTAAAATGTATTTCTAAAAAGGTCATCTGCACTGTGAGTTGGTATTTTATTAACCCACTTTCAAGGGGTTTAACATCAGATGGTAAGTTTTTTCTGAAGTGACTGCTTGCAGACAACTTCTTCCCATGGAATATTATTGCACTGATAGGTGCAAAAAAGCCATATGTTACAGAAGGCCTAGAAGAAACACACCATACACTGGAATAATTTGCCTTGGGCATTTCCCCAGCCTATCTGAATAGGAACAACGGAGTCACCAGGATGTCGTAAGCACTATTGTGCTATAATTCTTTTCATAAATGTCTTGACTTTGTCTTACAGCTTGTTAGGCTTCTTTGTTTGCCAGAACCTCATGGGTGTAGTGATTAGCAATCTTATAAGGATGCCTGTCTCCACAAAAGCTCTGGAAATTCAAACTGAGACTGTTTACCAGAGCCCAGCTATCGATCTCTCCAAGTCACATAAGTGAACTTCTTGGCTGTCACTGTGCCTGTAGCATTTTAATTTAAAGTGAAATGGAGAGCAGTTGACTTTAACATGTGATTTGGCAGCTGGGGGCAGTAATCCTTTATTGAATTGCAATAGCATGAGTCACTAAAGGTATTCTAACTTAGAGCCTAAACGTATTTCTGGTCAGTTTTCTCCCTCTTTTCTTGTGCCAACGTTGTTGTTTTGCTCACCACTGCTCTCTTCCCTCTCTCAGTTGGATTTACAGGGCAGTTGACTGCTGTCTGTAACCTGCAGACTGAAGGGAGTCAGACCTGCGTTCCGGGGGCTGGGGCTGTGCCATACAGCACTGCAGAAATACTTAGATCTGCAGTGAGGTCTGTGCCTCTCATGAGATCAGTTTCAGTATCACAAGATATGGAGAATCTCCAGACAGATAAACAAGCACACAGCTTTGGATTTGGGCTTTAGTCCATTTGCAACTATTTGAGTAATTATTTGGTTAAACTAATTAACCTCTTGCAGTTTTAGTAATTTAATATTAATGGAGTGTCTACTCCTGCTCCATCAGTTGGCTGTGGCATTTTCTAGGGGAGGTT
This sequence comes from Nestor notabilis, assembly GCF_000696875.1. Classification (NCBI taxonomy): domain Eukaryota; kingdom Metazoa; phylum Chordata; class Aves; order Psittaciformes; family Psittacidae; genus Nestor; species Nestor notabilis. The sequence continues at coordinate 39,119 of NW_009921501.1, read as the reverse complement.
TAATATAGTAATAGATCAGAAGGAAAATGGCATTTGCCTGCTTGCACTGGAGGTAGCCCAGAGAATGGCTTTTAACCTGACAAAGGGGAGATTTAGGTTAGACATTAGGCAGAAGTTCTTCCCTGTGAGGGTGCTGAGGCGCTGGCACAGGGTGCCCAGAGAAGCTGTGGCTGCCCCATCCCTGGCAGTGTTCAAGGCCAGGTTGGACACAGGGGCTTGGAGTAACCTGCTCTAGTGGAAGGTGTCCCTGCCCATGGCAGGGGGTTGGAACTGGATGAGCTTTAAGGTCCCTTTTAACCCAAACCATTCTATGATTCTATCATTCTTTGAACCCCGGGGCTATGTCCCAGCACTGAAGATCGGCACCACCTGCCCCTGGGACGGGTCACACAGCTCCCACAGGGAGTTCTCTGCTCTTTGCTTCGCTAGTCACTGGTTTCGTACATCAAGATATTGTATGTTCTTTGGACAGAAACTGTGACTGTGGCCATTCCCTGTGGGAGGTGGGTATGAACGACACATGAGAGAGCCCCTGATAGGAAAAGGAAATTACAAGTTTCCCTGAAGTTTGATTTCTGTTATCTCCTGTCTGCACCCCCACCTCACTGCTGCTAACCGAGGGCACAGCATGGCTTGTTCTTGTGATTTTTTCATAAAGTGTCATGATTTTTGGTGTCTTCATAAAACTCCTGGTTTTGTTTTTCAATATGCCCTTCAGATTGCTACATGAATCTAAAGGTACAAAGGGCAGGAAGGGAAATAAAACCAACTCTTTCAGGAACTGCTATTAAAACATCAGAACTGTCAAGAGACTCTCACGAGTTAGGAGAGGGAACGGAGCCAAGCTGTGGTTCTGCTGTCTTGTGTTTGTCAGCGAGGGGTGGTCTGGCATGCGCTTGCCCAGGGTCTGCAGGTATGGCTGGGGAGCCATCACAGGAGAGACAAGGACAGAGTTAAGAACTTGTATTTGGAAGTTTATTTGGACAACTTTTTTTCCAACTCAGTGGATTATTTTTCTCCAGAGAAAAAGTTTTGAGATTTTGAAAAAAAATTTCTCTCCAGAGAAAAGTTTTGTTGCTGACATCACGGGGAGAAAATCAGCAACTAACTCCTGAGGGCTACTGGTTTTTAGGATGATGCCCAGTAGGAGGAACTGGTTAGCTTCAGCAGCCCATATCATTAGTGGTGAAGACACAGAAATTCAGCTCCTCAAATGGAAAGGGAAACCTTCCCCGTTCATCCACCTTCTCTGTCCCTGTAGAGCAGCCGGTACTGCTGCTCAACTCCAAGGTGCTGTTCTTCACAAAAACCTTTAGAAATAGAATACTCCTTTTAGAGAGCATCTCTTCATGTCCCCTGAAAAGTTCAGCGGGGTGGAACAGTCTGGACCAGCATGGAAGCATGATGAGTGCTGCACCCTGCAGATCTACGGGAACATGAAAAAGGAAGGGGACCTGTTAAAAATAGTTGAGAGTGGAAGGACTGTGGGAAAACTCCAGTAAGAAAATGTGGGATTGGCTGGAATTACAGAAGTGAGTTTCAAAGTGTGGGACAAACTGCAGAAGAGAGGATTTCTTGCGGTCTTTCTGAGGGAAGGACACGGTGGAGCCCTGTTGGGGGCATGTACCTACCCCTGGGCTCCCATGCTCAGCATGTGGTACTCCAGACAGGCCCTGCTGTACCACAGAGCCCTCTGGAATTACTGTGATGAAATTCAGGAACCCACGTTGTTTTCTCAGCCCAACATGAGAGAAATAGGATTCCTAATACTGTATAAGGCAAAAGGAGACATTTCAGAGAGGGGGAGAGGCTGGAAGGAGTCACTGCTCTCTGCTGAGGCAGATTTGTTTTGCACAGTGCTTTCTGTCTTGATTTAATGGTGAATTGGCTCTTTCCAGCAACTGGGCAGGGGAGGAGGGACAGGAATGTGTTCCCAGCCTTTGGCCAAGAGTGTCCCAGAGCGTTCCGGGCATGACCTCTTCAGTGTTTATTTTCCTTTCTATACAGCTGACCCAGATGCTGGGACTTGAGAGTCGTGCCCT
>NW_009921501.1:1534-37046 GCF_000696875.1 Nestor notabilis | reverse complement strand
GCCCTCCTGCCCGGCTGAACATTTGCCCCTTCTGGTACAGCATGTGATGGTCCCGGGAATCAGGCTGGGAACAGTACCTGGAACTGTTTTTCTCTCCAACAGGCTGTTCTGTCCGCTTGCATTCCAGGAAATCCAAACCCGTGAGAAACAACCTGAGAGCGCACTGCCACCCAGTGGGGATGGAGGCACGGGTGCGAGCAGCCGGGGACACCGGTATTGCATTTGTGTTCAGCGGCAGGGAGAGAAAAAAACCTCTCAGGCAGAAGAGTAAAGCACCCCAGAATACAATAAGAGGGAAACTTGGTTTTAGAATCCCAGACAAGTTTGGGTTGGAAGGGACCTTAAAGCTCATCCACTTCCAACCCCCTGCCACGGGCAGGGACACCTTCCACTAGAGCAGGTTGCTCCAAGCCCCTGTGTCCAACCTGGCCTTGAACACTGCCAGGGATGGGGCAGCCACAGCTTCTGTGGGCACCTGTGCCAGTGTCTCACCATCCTCACAGGGAAAAATTTCTTGCTAATGTCTAATGTAAATCTCACCTCTGTCAGGTTAAAGCCATTCCCCCTTGTCCTGTCACTACAGGCCCTTGTCAAAATCCCCTCTCCTGATTTCTTGTAGCCCTTTTATGCACTGGAAGCTTCTCTAAAGTCTCTCCGGAGCCTTCTTTCTCCAGGCTGAACGCGCCAAACTCTGTCAGACCATCAGGTCTGTTTGGTCTGCTTTATTAGAAAACAGCTACAATGAATGTTCAGTGGAACCAAATTTGTGTTCATCTGTAGCAACGTTTGCAAACCGAGATGGATGTTTTTGGTCACGCAGAACTGAAAAACTAACAAAGTATCTTCAAGCAAACAAACAAAAAAAACAAACAAACAAACCATTTTTAACTTAAACTAACATGCCAACCACTGGAAAAAGCACAGCTTTGGAGGAAACTGCAGTGCGTTTCATTGAAGTTACAAATCTTTCATTCCAAAAGCATCTTCTCTTTTTCACTAGTAGGTGCTGCAAATCCAACTTAATACAATAAATAGTTGAACTAATTTCAGGACCAGGCCGAGCCAGTTCAAGCACAGAACAGACAGAGCTGGGAATTAAATTTCCCAGCTACACGTCACATTTCTTTGCCTGATTGGAGGTATTGTGTTGGCAGGAGTAAACTACAGCTGGTCCCTTTGTTTTTCTGTGGGGGGAAGGAATGGAGATAATTTAAGGATATACTGTACAGAGGAAATGCAAGGACTGAGCACATATACACATACTCCCCACAGGACCCCAGTGACACTATTTCTACACATTGCTACCTGAAGCTAAAAAAACACATCATTGCAGTCTGTGCCACAGGGGCATTGGAGGTATTGGGTTCCTTCACAGTTCTCCTGCGGTCAGACAGAAACTGCCCCGGGCACAATCCTACGGTGCGTGTAAGACTTCCTGAGGGTAACACTCCCGTGATGAGACACCCCCCGAGGCAGGACACACTCCTCAGTCAGCTTCTGAGTTTCAGGGTCCCAGCACAGCACTGTCGCAATGACTTCGTTCTTTTCGTCTCGGCCCCCAGTGATAAACAGCTTGTTGTTGCAAGGAGAAATCCCACAGCTGGCTCTCTCATGGGTGAACTGAGTGACCAGGCACCATGTGTCTTCCTGGGGGCTGTAGGAGTAGAGTGCTTTCATTGCCCCACCTGCAGAGGAAATGGATATCAGTTTGCACTGGCCATTCTTGTAAGAGGTTTTAACTAAAACACCCACTTCAACAAGGCTCCAATCCTGACAGGTGTAAGAATGATTTATGCCCCAAAGCTAAAAAAAAAAGCAAGGTCACAGGATACTGTATTGTTTGGAAAGCCAGATCCTCAGAAGGCCACTTATTGTTCATAAGGCTGTGGAATTTAAGGCCAGAACAAACTGCTGTGGTTATGCAGTGTGACCACAGTGCACCCAGCCACAGACCTTTCTCAGACCTGCTGCTTTAGCTAAGGATACAACTTCAGAAAAGTACAGTCTTGGTTAAAAGAGCTTCGACCATGAAGGACTGGATGTGGTCAGCTGTAGAAATGGGTACATGACTTTTTCACTGAGTCCTCTTAACTTCAGTGTCCTTCTGCCTGGGGCTGGCTGTTTCCAAAAGCCCCTTCCTCATTTAGGGGTTTGTCAGACTGAACCAATACTTTTCACATGGGTATGCTAAACAGAGAGTGACCTTCCGTTTCCCCATGTTTCCCAAATCTGCAGTCATTCTTGAAACCTTTTGCGCATCTTTTCCCATTTTGCAGGGTCCTTTTATCTTGAAATACTTAAGAAAGGCTATGGAAATACATTCTATCCTAAGAGTACCAACAGCCAAATGGTTCTTACTCTGAAATTTTGCAGGGACTGATGTGTTTTCTATAGCAGCTGTATAGAATAGGGTTGGGGAAACCTTGAAGCCATGGTCTTACTGATGAGATGCAACAATGCTTGTGATCCTGCCTGCCAGCAAAGGGAGCATTTACCTGTTGTAGTTACAGCAAAAGCTGCTGGTTTTGGCAATACTAGCCCAGTACTGAAGGGATGATCAAGTCATTGTAAGGTGACTTAAGCAAGTTTTATTTCCCAATTGGAGCAGACTGAAAACATACACATTGTTAGTTACAGTGATTCATCAGGGAGTTGGTAATTCATTGGTCTGGGTAATTTGATTGCTTTGGATGCAGTAACCAAATGTTCTTTTATCTTTTAAACTTCAGGTGGGGCTGATTTCTATCCAATTGAACTAGATTTGTCTCTCAGATAGGTAAACTATAGGTTTACTGGTGGATATTCCTGTCTGAGAGATGCTGAATGAATGTAACGTGAGTATTGTGTCAATTTTTATCAGGAGTTGTATCAGCTAGACCATAAGTCATGCCTCCTTCTTCTGTCTGTCATGCTGTACAAAAAGGGTGAGGTCAATCCTGTGCTGAGGAGAAGCACAAGGTATTTACATGCATCTATATGTATGCACAGACATGCAGATTATAAATCTCCCTTCAGAGCACCATTTATTACTTGATGATACTCTGGCTTTATGCCAACCCTCGCTCAGCGCAAGATTGATTATACCGCAAGTGATAAATCTCCTGCACAAAGGCTGAGAGAGGGAGGGGAAACTTCAGAGCTCATGTTTGGAAACAAATGTTCCTCTTTCCTTTTTTTGGTCCTTCCAGTGCCATCTGGAGATGTGTGCAGGCACCCTGCTCCCTCCACAGTTCAGCTCACCACCATTAAACTCTTGTTCTTCCATCTTTGCTTCCAATTACGGCAAATGACTGAATTAACCCCAAGTGTGACCTAGTGAAGAGATCTGGGTATCAGTCGCTCAGTCGCTCTGCTCCCATGACCTACTCCTAGTACTAATATCCCTACATAAATCCTGTATGCAGTGGGCTATGTAATGCCCCTTATGTGACATGATGTAGCCATGAGGTCATACCCTTGTTGCTATAAAGACACCTTTGGATGACTTTAAGCTGTGTCTGGGCTAGCTCCAGCTTTCCAAGACACCTACCATGCTAACAGGGAGTTTGACTTGGTGACTCTTCACTACTGTTTGTGCTGGATTTTCATCCCCCACTAAGCTTAATGGGAAGAACCGGATGACCATTCAATTCATAGCGTTTGTGAGTAAAACTAACAAACAGAAACAAGCCCTCTGGTGTCTGGAGGGAAGGACCATTAATGCTTCACTTACCCACAACATAAATGTGGTCCCGGAAACTTGCAGCATTGATGCATTTGGCTTCTACTGGCATGGCAGCTTTCAGGCTCCACATGTTGGTTGCAGGGTCATAGCACTGAGTCTTGTCCGTCGCCAGCTTCCCATTGGGTCCTCCCCCAATCACGTACAGTTTCTTCTTGTAGCTCGCTGCTGCAAAGGAGCTTACATTGACCATGAGAGGAGCAGCCTATATGACCATAAAAAATCATTAGTAACCTTCCGAAGTAGTCGGACTGATGCCTACGGGGTGGGAGCCTGCTGAATTTTAAGTGAGACATCCCTTTTAAGATGATCAGCAGGGTTCAGAAGATGACGTTTTGAGGGATAAGGGATAAGTATGTTTCAGCTTTTTCTGAAGACCGTAAAACCCTTAATAAAAATGCTATCATTATTTTAAATGCTATTATTAAAATTACATTATCAACAATTCAAAAGCTAGGAAATGTCAGAAATGCCCAAAATCTCCTTTACATACTTACAAGCATTGAAAAAAAAAAAACGTAAGAAACTTGTTCATTCTGATCTTTGTACTTGCAACAGTAATTGTTAGATTCCTCTGCATTGCTTTGCATCCCCTAAAATCTAGGGCTTGTATCTCCCATTATGATGCCTAATCTCATTACTTTCATGGATTATTGGCTGCCTAACGCTCTCTTCTCATTGCTTAAAGTGAAAATGTTTCTTCTTCCATCCTATTTACCTTGGAACCTGTACTTTCAACTTTAATGTATAACCTAAACCTGTATATAATGCACAGGTTGATATGCACATTTTATAGATATACGGGTATAGATATAGATACAGTATCAGAGCAGTAGTTTTCAGCCTGTGCTCTGTGCTTTCTCACTGATTTATGGACTAGTAGCTTTAAAAGCCAACTAAGAAAAGGGAAGTTTGGCATTAGATGTCTCCCAGGCAATGTTTGGCAGGCAGTCCTGTGACTTTTACTTTCTGAAGGACATGCATTCCTATAGAAAAAATATTTAGGGTTTTTACAGACCAGAAATACTTAAAAGAATTGTACTTGATCCTGTCTTGTTCATTTTTATGGTTCAAAGCCCTAACATTTTTTGATTAAAGTGTTCCAAATGGGTACAATGTTATGTGATTCAGCACCTTACCTCCGACCAGCAGTTATGAAAGGGATCGTATGCTTCCATACTGTTGATTCTCTGCATGCCATCAAACCCACCAATGACATAGACTTTGCCACCCAACACAGCCATTTTATGCCTCCATCGCCCAATGTTTAGATACTCAATTTGTATCCATTTGTTGATGGAGGCGTTGTATTTCCAGACATCATGTTTTGTTTCTTTGCCACCTGCAGTGTACATGACACATGTAAATATGATAGCACAGCTTGTATCTACTCAAAATCTCCATATGTTAACATTCTAAAATGTTCTCTCACAATAGAAAATATGTCACTGTTACTTACTGTTAGCACCTTAATTCCCTACATCAATGGCTTGGCCCTGTTATACCACAAGAAAAGTTCTATGTTTAGTTTACTGAATAGTGAAGGAAACTCTGAACAATTTATACAACCAAATATTCAGTAAAGATAAATCACTGTTCCTCACTTTACCAGACCACAACCACTTTCATTTTAATACCAAGTGAATGACCAATCACACACAGCTTGGGGATCTGCAGGTGATTTTGGTGCACCAACAGGGCTTTGCAGAATGCTGCCAAGTGACAAATAAACATGATTTAAACAAGATAGTGGAGGATGCTGCAGCTGGTAGAGCCAAATACCGTGAGGACAGGCCTGCACTTGGGAACTGCCAGTTTGTGCAGGGTAGATCCAGTCAGCTGCATCTACCAGCTAGTGGTTTACATGGTAAAATAAAAGACTTGACTCTGAACTCCTATCAACAGTAGTCCTGCGTGACATGTTAGTTTTACTATTCAACCTTGGGACCATATGGCTGGGCTCTAATTTTTGTACCTCTCCTGCTGGTCTCTTTATCCACTGACTTGGATGTGATTCATATTTATAGACTGAAGATCAGAACTGGACCCTGCAGACTTATTCTAGAGCTGACTTGCAAGTGAATCTTTACTCAGGCAGAGAGCAGTATTTTAAACAAGACTTTCGTTTGCATATCATTTTTGGTGTAAATGCAATATGAATGGATCTAGTTAAGCCTGAAACCACACTGAGTAGCTTATTCTATCACCTGCAACCTTATTAAACATTTGCTTCACTGGTGAATATACTGAAAAGAGAATTCATATTCCATTGAGAAAGTGTCTGCCTTCATTGGTATTCCGTACTGCAGCCAGATCACTGCAAACTGATGGAGCTCATCTCTGGGCCAAACAGCAGATTGAATAGGAGAGAATTAGCATGCTAGAAAGAGTCGTTTCTAATGCTTTTGTCTCAGTATTTTTCACATGTATGTGTCGAATTTTATTTGCACTCAAATAGCTGAAGTGGCTGACAGGCCTGAATGCAGCATTCATGATTACAATGGGGCTGAGAGACTGCAGGTGTTCCCCTTACCCTCCCTTGAAATTTCCCTTTCACATGAGCTTGTTCTTTCCTGCACAGGCTGGAACTCTGGTAAGAGCCTGAGCTAGACCAGGCACATCAGGGGACAGGGAGAGATTTTTGTGAGAACTGGAGGCTTATCTTGTTTCTGTTCTTTCTCTAGACCACAGTTCTTTCTAATTTGAGGAAGAAATGCAACTAAATTAGTAAAAGTAACAGAATGTTGAGTGATAATTCGTGTCATTTTCAGTTACACTACAAATGCAGTGTTTCAAAGCATTTAAACTGTTCAGGGAAATCATGATCTAAAAGTAGTCATAATCTTGTGCAAAGGATTTTCTTATATCTCAGATGCTGAAAGAGCAGGCAAGATGCCAAACTGTACCAAGACACTGAAGGAGTGAGCACATGGGAGGGGAGAACAATGTAGAAAAGATGCAAGTCAAGTTAGAAAAGAACCAGGTCACAGTTGCTACAAGAAAGAAAAGAAGAGTAGATGGACATGCAGGAGGAGGCAGATGTTTAATCAGGATTGAGACGCTACTAATTTGGTTTAGATGAAAAGAAACTACTAATGACTTTGGTCCCCTCAGACTTTTATTTAGGTGGGAAAGGGTAAAAAGGTCATTAGGAGAAAGGCTAAGAGGGAATGGGGAGATGGAATCAAAGATATGAAATTAAGCAGAAAAGGAAGAGGACTTGTGAGAACAGAAGCAAGAGGAAAGCCAGCTTAGACTCACCATAGCAGGGAAGGTGTTAGCCTGGCCTGAAAGCAGCCTGGATAGACCATAAAAGAAAAGCAGAGAAGAGACACTGGAAAAAATGTCAGAAATTAAATGAAGCAAAAAGCCTATGACCCTGAAAAAGAGGAAAGGGTAAGAGATTAAAGGCAAATAGAGAAGAGACCTCTCAACTCCAGCAAAAAGCCCATGACCTTGAAAAAGAGGAAAGGGTAAGAGATTAGAGGCAAATGGAAAAGAAACCTCTCAACTCAAGGGTGTGAACGTGTGAGGGATGTTCCCTACTTGGGATGTTTGACTTAGGTTCCCCTCTACAGCTAATTTTTAACAGAGGGTCTGCTGCCAGAGTAAAAAGAAACTCCCTATGGTGGGCTGAAAGGAAAAACCTCCTTTATTTGTAACTAAGGAAGGAATAATCTAATTCTTATCCCAGGATAAAGATTTCATAAACTTCAAATTGGAATGGGGTAATAAAAAGATGTGGATTCCCAAAGGAAAGAATGCAACAGAAGATATATGAATAAAGGCAATGAATCACTATTCATACTTCAGCAAAGCATTCACACTTGGCCCTCCTTCCTCCTTTCTACTCTCTTAAGTGAGCACAAAATCTGGTGGATGGTTTTGCAGGAAAAGTATCCTGCCCAAGGAGGCACTGCTCTCTATTATTGTCACTGTGAAGTGACAGGGATTAAAAGCTTGCTGTCGCTTTTCCTCTGGAAGGAGCTCATCAAACTTGTTTTTGACAGGCCATCAAAACCAGCTGTCAAACTGACTGTCAATCTTGAATTTAACCTTTTTGATTGTCAAAGTAAAAACTGTAGTTCCAGGATCAAACCCCTACATAGAACTCAGCTGCAGTTGTGTGGGAAGTTAAATACGTCCCCTAAGCTTCAAGCTGAGGGCCTGCAAATGGGATGTTCAGACCCATGCTATGTGTCTGGACCATTGGGTTTCATCCAGCCTTGACAGCCAATATTGCCATTAGCAAGTGGGCACTTTCGGAGTCCTGCCTGATGGCTGTTGAAGTGCTCCTTAAAGTGCAGTTTTCAGGTAGCAGCCAACCAGCAGTGACAGTTCTGTAGGTTCTTGACTGGTTCTTGCAGAATGAGTCCAATTCTGGCAGTCTTTTGCTTATCCACGTGGAGCTGCAAATGGACTTGTTACAAGAAGATGCTGGAGCAATAATTCTTTGGGTTATGTTTGGTAAGCTCTTCTCAGGGGCACTTCCATGATCACGGTCACTGAGTGCTTAGGGTGCTGCACCCAGGTAGCCATGCATACAGATTAATATAGTTTGAAAAGGAATCCTGTGCTAAGACCAAGGCAATGCAGCGTTCAGGCACATCCAGTGCTTCTCTGGAGCCTGTCCAAAGCCAAAGCATTGCGAACACCTCGAGTGCTTAATTCTCCTAAAGCTGCCTTGATCGTGATGCCAATAAAAGCTGGAAGCAATTGTGAGAACCCTCTGCTCCCCTCTTCCACTCCCAAAGCCTTGTTCCTTACCCGATATGTAGACTTCATTTTTTAGCGTAATGCATGCAAACTCCACCCATTTCTTAGTCTCATTCTCCGTCTCCTGCTCTGTGGTTGGTAATTTGGCTACTTCCAGGCGGCTTCGCCTCAAAGGATCCAGGCAAGTCACTTCTGCTACAAACTTCTCATCTTTTGTACAGCCCCCTATGATCATAAACACCTCAGACTGGAACTCGTGCATCCTGGGCTTGGTTCTTTCTGTAATAATCTAAATGCAAGCGAGACAGGGTGAGTACACAGGGCACTTACACCTGCAATTACAGAAAGGTCTGGTGATCTTTATTCCAATTACTTCCTTTGCAAATCCCGACTGGGTTACATCACCTGAGCCAATTATCAAATGTTTTCTAAGTAGAAAGCCTGAAAGCATCCTGGCAGCGTTCAGTAGAGGTTTTTTCAGCAGGATTTCTCCAACACTGGACTTGGTTGCTTTTTCCTACCCACTGGGGTAGGAGAATAAGCTCTCACATTATTTGTCCTGCAGAGATACGTTAAAGTGTCAAAGCAGTGACAATTCTCAACTGTGGTTTGGGGTTTTTTTATTTTTTCTTTGTTTATAAACCTTATCTTAAGCCCAAATTAGAAGATTTGCTTAAAGCCAGGCTCTGAAACATGGTTAGCTCTAATTTACTGCCTGTTGGCTCAGTTTATTTATCAGGTCTTTGTTTCAGGGACATGGGAATAAGTCAGCTCCTGGGTAGATGTGCACCAGGAGCAAAGAACGCAGGAGCTGCTTGGAAACTTGTGTTCTGCTTAGTGGAAATACTTGCCAGCAAGTGGAAATGAGTGCATTAGTGTCCTGAGATATGCCAGCTCTGTGCTGAAGGACTGAAGGAATAACCTTCTTTATGTTCCCCAATACCCCATACTGGAAGAAATGCAGTGTAAAAGGCATGGCTATTCCTCTGCTTATGCTGTATCATCAGGCATTTGCCAATTTGCACACCCCCAAAGTCTGCTGGGAGAGGTCTGCACTTCTCTGCAGAAATTGCAGTTACCTTCTGCTTGCCCCAGCGAAGCAGTCTGTGGACCCAGAGGTTAAACGCTGTGACAGTAGCAGCTTGCTTCTAGTTTTACTCCTCTTTCTACTTTTAACATGTTTCTATAAATTGGCATAATGTATCTATATTAAAAAATAATATTTACACAGACACCACTCTTGCATTTTCCCTGTGTTTAGCAAATTATTTTAATTTAAAACAGAACATTTGTCCCAGAACCTGCTGGGTTTCAGAGTTCTGTTTTTAACCCATCTGTTACCACCGCGAGGCATCAGCCCCTTTGAAGGTGAGTGTCATGAGTGTTCAACCCTGAGCAACACTCCCTTTATCTACCCCACGTGGACCTGACAGTGCTGCTGAGTGGGGCAAGGCTTCCTCAACAAGTTCCCACCAGACTGGCTGGCACTGCCCCAGGTCATCACGTACTGTCTTATGCAGTCAGTGGCACAAAGAGCCCTTGGTCTCTGCCCCCCTGCCAGTGACACATCCAGTGTTAGCGATGGATCCACTCCTGAGGCCTCCTGCCTTCTTCTGACTCTCTGACTGAGGAGGCACACGTTTCCTCACACGCTCACATACCTTTGCTCCTGTTGTGAAATGTGACCTATGGTGGCTTTCCCCTCTACCCCATATTGTGGGCCAGGACATGTGACTGATACCTAACTTGCCAAAGAGGACAGGCATTTGAAGAAGTGGAGACCCACCACCGCCTACCTTGAGCGGGCAGCACAAGACTTAACTGGATGTCAGGATGAACCCGTCTCTTTGAGTGCAGGGACCTCTGCATATGAGGAAGATAGTCAGACCTCTCCTCTGGGAAGAGACTGTCTTCTTCAAGGGAGATTCTTTCTGAAACATTTCACCCCACTGCCACGTGTAACAGATGGAGACATTACATATTCAGATTGAAAGAGTCATTACAGATTGTGGTACAGTTTAGTGGGAAAATTAGTCTTCCTTTCTTAGGCTTGAAATAATAGCCAAGAGGGTGAGGTGTCAGGACTACCACTGTTTGCTTTTTTACTAGGGAAGTCACCTGGAGTCTTTCACTGTGTGTAGGAAAGGTTGAGCTCAGATGTTCATAAAGCTGTACACTTTCAAACAACATTCCAAAAGCTTCTAAACTCTCTAAATCAGCAAGATAACTGCTGCGGCACACCTTGACCTTTCAGTAGCACCACTTAGTGAAACTGTGGCGTGAGTACCTTTTTCTGCCTCATGGTACTGCTCCTTCCGATGGGATTTTTAAGCGGAAGCATGAGACATTTAGAAATAGCAGCACCTACCTTCCTTTTTTACTCACCTCATTGCCTGACAGATGGTACATTCTTGCTTCCTGGAGCAAAGGAAAGACATCTGGACACTGTCTGATGAGTTGATCAGCTTCAACAGTCTCTACGAAATACCAGGGGTCCAAGAGGGGCAGCCGGACGTTCTCCAGCACATAGGGCAGGAGAGGAAACCTTTCTGACTCCTTGTAACGAACCCAGTTCATTACAGTTTCGAACACTTGGGCCTCTTCTGTGACATAGAGGTCATCACTCTTCAGCGTGCTGCAGAGGATGTCGGCCGGCAGCTCCAGGAACTCCTCGTAGTTCAGGACCTGGGTGAAGTTCTGGATAATGTAGTTCTGCACTTGCTGCTTCAGGCTGTGCAGGGAGTGGGCATCAGCCAACCTCAGGATGCCAACACAGTTCTCCGGCTGGAGGGCCTCTGTAAGAAAACTGGCACAAGCATCCACCATGCGAAGGAACTGTGGACAGAAAAGGCATGTTGTAAGCACAGAGTGGTTACTTGTATGACCACATCACAGGAGAGCTGTGGATCTTTGAGGCTGGATCCCATGCAGCCATGTGCACTGCAGCACATGAAATTGGTCGTACGAGGGCAGGTATCACCCAGAATCTGAAGTCTGAAATTAAAATGTCTTCTTCCCACTGTTTTATTCTCCCTCTGCATCCATATTATTCATTTTCCTATCTCTCACAGGACACATGACCTGTGAGAGTCATGAATTTTACTTTATTTCATTCAAGTAAAAGGTTTTCTACCATTTCCCCTTCCCTCTGTGAGATCTCAAAGCACTAGCAACCATGAAGTTACAAAGAACAGATAAGGTCCACAGGCTTCAGATGTGCTTACCCTGCTTCATCTTGCATGTCAGTTTACATCAGCTAGAAGGGTGTCTGGGTTTGGAGTGCAGGTGGCTCCACTGTCTGCATTTATGTTCTCACCACCCAAACTCTGAACGTGTCTGAGGCCTTGCAGGGGTGGTGGGAAATGAGTGCTGAGCTTCTGGGAGGTTTGGGCCAAAGTACAGCCCCCACCCCACCTCACCCCTGAGTGTATGGGCATGCTGTGCTGTACTGGGTATGTGGTAGGAAGACCCTGGCCATGAGCAAATCTTTGAGTTGCCTGATAACCAGGGTTGTCTGGCAAGTGTCTGTTGGGGGGGGGGGCAGGGGGGCTTTGGAGGTTTTAGTGGCCTTTGTTTTCCTTGTCATCACCAAAACCCACAGATGTGCATTTTATACACAGAATCTGCTTAATCAAAGAACTTTACATGTTGGCGTTGGCTATGTTCAATAGGGCATTGTAACCACTCATTAATTTCCTTGGCAGAATAGCTGCACCTGAGGATTCCAACTGTGCAGATCCTGGACCACAGATGCCTGGGGGCATTTGCCATGAATTAAGATGTGAGCTGGGTTGCTGGTGATTATTCAGAAATTGGGAACCAGTTTGGGTTAGAACGGATAAGTTACAGTGCTTTGTCGTTCGCTTTCTGTCCCCTGTGTGTATCAGTATTTCATGTTGGGTTTGCCCCTGAGCAGTGCAAACAGCAACATAGAGACAGATGGGTCAGAACTAATACTGTGCCTTTCCGTCTGTGTTTATTTGAGTCCCTTTTTCAGTCCAGTGTCAGCAAACAAACCATTTTAACTCATTCTGCCCCACTGGGAAAAGTTGCACAACACTAATTTAGGGGCAAAGAGGAAGCGAAACACTTTTAAACACTATCCTATGTAGATTTGTTTCAGTAATTAGGGTAGAACCTTCCAGACCCCACGGTGTTACGTTGGCACATTTAGACTGTTTACCAGAGCTGAGCGATCGCAGACGCCACATACAAACTACCCAGTTCCTGTTTTACATTTAGATGTGGTCAAGGGTTTAGAGAAATGCAACTGCCTGATGATCAAGGGTATGAGAGGTCTCACAATATGTTGCTGCTGTTGTGATGTAAATATAGAATCACAGAATCATAGAATAGTTAGGGGTGGAAAGGACCTTAAGATCATCTAGTTCCAACCCCCCTGCCATGAGCAGGGACTGCCACAGCACTCAGTGCCTGCCCTGCTTGCGGTGCCTGTCCTCTGAGCTGGCACAACGCTAACAGTTTAAACTCACCAGTTCATTTCCTTGAGGATCTGGAAGGCCTTTGTCAATACTGGGTAGTCTCAGACCTGAGGCAGGTTAAGCATTAGCCCTTTAAAAGTCAGCAGTAACAACATGCAAATCTGGGATTTGCCAAGGTTGCTCGTCAAGTCATCCACAGGTCCAGGAATAGACCCCAAATCAACGTTCTCACCATCCTACAACCTAGTCCCTGCAGAGTGCTCTAATTATTTATACATGGCTTGCTAAGAGCGATACTCACAAGGTGAGAGCAGAGGGGTTTCTCCCACGGTCTAATGGCCACGCAGGCCCCACTGATCACACCGGGTAGCTGATTTTGTGGCCGGATGAATGCGGAACTGCGAGTTGTGGGTGTGAGAAACAATCCCCACCAAGGGCCTAACCGGAGAGGTTGGACCGCTCGGGAGCATGTCAAAGCAGGACTTTCCCGGGTTGCTGCTCCTCATCCCCGTGCTGCGCTGTCACCCCACCGCACCCTTCATTTAGAGACAAAACTCCCCCAAAAATCCCCCAGACTTGCTGGGCATGCTTCAGTCAGTCCCATGAGAGCAGGTGACGCAGGAGAGCACCCAGGAGGATGATACCCCTGAGCTGCTGCTTCATCTGCTCTGACTGTAGTGGTAGGACAAGGGGTAATGGGTTTAAACTGAAACAGGGGAAGTTTAGGTTAGATATAAGAAAGAAGTTCTTCACAGTGAGGGTGGTGAGGCACTGGAATGGGTTGCCCTAGGAAGTTGTGAATGCTCCAACCCTGGCAGTGTTCAGGGCCAGGTTGGACAGAGCCTTGGGTGACATGGTCTAGTGTGAGATGTCCCTGCCCATGGCAGGGAGGTTGAAACTAGATGATCTTAAAGGTCTTTTCCAACCCAAACCGTTCTGTGAATCTGTGATTATCAAACCTTGTCTTGGCTGGCACAGCTGGCATGGAGCTAAGCACTGTCCAGCCACAGCCACTCTGTCTGTCCACTGCTAAGTGGCTATAGGATGGTTTTCAGATAACTGGCAAGGTATTTTCCTTATAGTGCCTGGTTTAGGAAAACACATGGATGGAGGTGCTTTGGACGTGGCAGAGGGTGCTGGGCTAGATCCAAGGTGGGCACCAGCCTTGTGAGCGTGGTGGCTGAGCAGCTGCCAACCCAGACAGAGGAGGTGACTGTTGAACTCATGTTGCAACTGTGCTCTAGGTGGAAAAATACGTGTCTGGGTCACTTCAGGGTGAGGCTTAGCTGTTCAGCAGCTCCCTGTTCCAAACCTGCCTCCCCAGGAGACAACCTCTGTGCACAAAGCACACTGCTCTGTCTGAATGGCATTCTACCTCTTCCTGCTGTCAGTTTTGGCTGCATTTGGTCAAAACTTATTGGAAGGGGCTAAGGAAAGGCATAAGTATATAAAGCCTTTTCAAAAACAGTTTCTAGAGAAAAGTGGAGTATCTATATTGGAATACCTAGAACTGTGCAAGTTCTTTTGTGCTACTTTGTCAAGCCTGAGAGATTGAGAAGAAGCACTGCCAAAAATTGCTGCTAGTCAGATAAAACAGTTCTATTTGGAATGTGGTTTTCTTACAGTAAATTGCAGAATTAATCTTTTCAGCTGTTGATACATTGAAATAAAACATTTGACTCTTTCAGCTGTTTCTGTTTGTTCTTCAGCATAAATAGTAGAGACAAGCTGGCAAAACACTAGTAGATACTAAGTCTTCTTTTACACAAAACACATTTTCAGCCAAATATCTCACCCATGTATAATGTGAGGCTTTAAGGCCTTATAAATCTCGATAGCATCCAAGACAGTTGCTGTAAGACTTGCTTTCAGTTGAACATTCCTGGTTTTCTAGGGTTTTGTAGTTTACTTTTTTGCTTGTGGCACCCTTATGAATTTATCATTACTCTAACAGGGTTTGATAGTTTTCTTAAAGCCTTGGGAATCAAATTTAATCCTAAGTTTAATGAAAAATCAGGAGGAGAAATGAAAAAATGTAAGTTTATACTTCGATGGCTTCAGAAAAGAAAACAAAACCATGAGGAATGATCCTAAGGAAAAAAGATTCCGAAGAAAATGAAAAGTGTCATAAAACTGAACCAAAAGTAACCTTTGAGTGCTACCAGTTATTGTTCTGCTTGAAGATGTCAGTCAGATACTGTACACTGACCGCCGGCAACATTAAAGCAACACCACCTTTTCTGAGTTACCTTGGGGACTACTTTGTGATAACTTTCCCTTCTCTCCCCACAGCAAGTACCAGCTCCCTTTACCCCAAAAGCCATAGTTTCATTTCAGAGCAAAACCTCACATGTAAGTTTCAAGAATCTGAAGTTCCTATTAAACCACGATGATTATGGAGTCAGGTGGTTTTTTGCCTTCTGTAATGAAAAGACTGGACACACACACACATATTGGCACATGGCAGGTTGTGCTGGTTGCAATTTGTTAGCAATTTGCAGGTTGGTACCAGGGACTGTAATTTGGTAGACCTCACAGGTGATTTACGGGGCACGTGAGTACCTCATGGACCAAAGGCTGAGTAACACTGCTTAAATCTGACTTCCCACAAAGTCCCAGGTCATGACTAAAACCCTTTGTAGAGGCCTACAAAGGAGGATGCTAACTTTGGCTGGTGAGCCTCCATCTCAAGGCAACGGAGAGGGAGAGGCGAAGTCAGCTTCCTGCTCTGGCCAGCCATGCCAGCCGCTGTGCGCTAACTCTTTTGGCCTGGAGGGCAACCAGCCTTTGCAGGCTGACCTGAACCTTTTGGAGCACTGTCCCAGCATGACAACCCTTTGTATTGCAGTGTCAGTAAGTATGAGGCAAAATGCTTCCAGAACCCATAAAATCGGAGAAGTTTGCAGTGTGTTAGCCAGGGTAAGATATGGTGTTGCTAGAGCAACAAGACTGGGTCTGTGCATTTATCTGTACCTGAAAGAGGCTGGCAGCTTCCAAGACTTTCTGTACATTTTGCTTTGTGATGAGCATCTTGCTGGTGTAGGTGTAGTCCAAGAGTATATTCATGGTTTCTGCATCAACTCCTTTAAGTATGATCTTTTCTTCATATTTCTCTCTTAAATCATTGCAGAACATGGCCCTGAAAATAAAAATATGTATCTTTTACCACATCCCAGCCAGGATGAGGCATTCTGAAAACATTTGGTTATATAGATTTCAACACAGAATACTCTGATTGCTTCATATTTTATGCAATTAGTCCTGTAGCAAAGTAACAAGGCAAATCCTTTTGTTGCTTTCGTATTTCTTTACTCACGAGTTTGATAGAACATACACATATGATGGATACCCCAGAGCTGGGCTCTACAGTAGACCTGGAGCTCCATGGCAGCCAAAGGCACCTGGAACCACTCCTGAGTGGTGGTCTGTGTCTGGATTGGTGTTGCAGACCAGTTGTAGTGTCTCACCTGCTGGCCTCTTACACCCTTACTCTTTGTTCCTAGGCCCAGCTCGTTAAGCCCAAACCATTCTCCATACCTCAACACTTAGCACATGTACTTCATAATCCTTGGCAAGGTCAATATACATGTGCTTCCAAGCTGCAGAACGCTGCTTAGACTGAGCCCTGAGGGCTAGACCAGGTCCATGTGTGCGATAGCCTCACCCCTAAGCTTCCCAGCATATCTTTGACCCCATTAATACAAGGGATGGGCCAGGAGAGAATGGCCTATGGATTGTCTTCTGTTTGAGAGGATGACTTCTCTTCTGCTAAAGTTTGGGAGCGTCTGGTGTACTTGTAGAGTTGGTACCTCTTGGCTAGAGAGGTACTTGAATAATCATTAATTGGAACCACAGTTAGCCAGAATAAAGTGATTTCATGCATGTTTATACCACCTCTTCTTTGGTGGATAATAATGCATTTGAAAGGCAGCCGCCACACTTTGGCACTAGTCAAATATTTCATGTGGGATATAAATCAGAAATGTCTCTAAGGGCTATGTGAATCCACTTTGCATTGTGATAGCTGAAAGGCAAACACACACATCTTCATCTGCATTTCCAATGCATAGCTTTAAGTATTTCTTCCAGTGCTTTTGTTCTTATTTAGGAATTTGATTGCTCCCGTTTTGTTCACTGCAGAGAGTGAGATTTGACATCATTCGGAATCTGGCTCAACAGATTCAGATCACGTTGAGTCCACTTGTAACTGCATTGGTGGAAAACATGTGCAGATCTAAGTGTAATTAGAAGCGCTCTTTATCCTGCATGCCAAACCCTTCTTTATTAGTCATGTACGATGTTGACAGGACAGTGTAACCTGGGAAGTGGCTATAGGTCCAAAGTCTTAGGCCATGCTTTTCTTGTAAAAGTGGTGCCAGAATAAAGCTGTCTGATTGACACATTTTCCTGGAACCAAGATGTAAACAGTTTTTATTGCTAAGCAGTTAGGCATGGTGAATGGCAAATGGATGGAAGATACCAGCTGCTTGTTGCTCTAAAAGCTACCTGTTCCTTGCCTCACCAGAGACTTTATAGCAAGAGAGAGCTGGTATTGGTTATCTCAATGTATAAAACTGCTTATTAGATAAAGAGACCTGACTTTGAAGCAGGAAACTTGGGCAGAGATGTTACTTGCCAGAGAAGATGTTCAGCCAAAATTCTCATTTTCCCTTCACTCATCTCAGCCTATGAAAGGTTTTTCATTCACTGCTCTGCTCTGTGGTTCAGTTTCTGCTGCCACTGAAATCACAGTATTTGAAAGGCATTAAGACAAAATGCTCCTTACCTTGAGAGAGCACAAGACTGGGATTCTTCTTTTGGGAGTGTCGAATGATATGTGTCTGGGGCATGCAGGCAAGTGGCCTTTTGAAAAGAACAGTCTTCAGTACCCACTTCTCATTGGGAAGGAGAGGAAGGTTTGTACAGAACAGCCCTTTCAATTGCATGGGATTGATAGGTGCCAAATGCTTCATCTCAATGAGAAATAGGCCATTGTAGGATGCAGGTGTTGTCTGCTCTCATTCTTTTTATCTCTTAAACTGGTGACCACAGTCTTGAATTTAACTAACCCTGCCTGGGAGGTGAGAGATCTCACTTCAGGCAAAGACAGAGTGCTTGGTGGGTATCAGTGAGAGATATCCAGTGTTACACCATTGCAGGGCTGCTCAAAAACTGGCCTTGGGGTTCTGGTGGAAGCTTTGCACAGGGGTCTTGTCAAAGTGCTTTCACCTATCTGTCTCCTAATCTATGAACTTGTGTTACAGCTGCCATCCACTTATGATCTCACAGGGTATGGATACATGGAACAAGGCTATAACCTGCAGAAATCACACATCTAAAGCACTGTGCTCTCCCACCGGCTCTCCCACCAGCACTCCTCTCTGTGCAGGTGGCAGGGCTGAATAGGGCAGTACTGTCCAGGAGATCTGACTCCTGTTGTGGCCTTCCTTCTGCTCAGATGGAGCAGACCTCATTCTCACCCTGTGTGCTGATGAGAGGGAACACCCTGACATCACTCAGGACTGCAAAGGCTGAACTTCTCGTCTAGGGATTAAAATGCTGCTTCTCAACCTTTCTGTACTTACCCAGAGAGGTGTGCGATTATTTTCTCCAGGACTCAAAATCCTTCAGATGTGGCTACTAATTTCATTGTCTGTTTCCCTGGTTCCTGTCCCTGTGTAATTCTAAACTAAACCTTTGAACCAACATTTACTCTCAGAGATGCAGATCTGCAGTGGGGGCCTAGGGCCAAATTTAGATATCTGAAAATTAATAAAATTAGAAAACCAGGAAGAAATCTCAATTAAATAAGTGAGGGGTTGCAGTTTGTAAAGCACTTCTTAAGCACTCACCCACACTGGAGTGCTTTTGTTTGGAATTATGAACCTGACTTCAACCAACCATGCTGCAGTTTGAGGACGCTTTGGGAAATACTGCTTCGACCCCTCCCAGCCCCATTCTCCCACTACTTTGGACAGTGTGGGAGTAAAGAACTACTCTCGACCTTGGTCAGCTTGTATTTCCTGTCTGCTTTGTTACCTTCATCCAGGTAAATGCTTTTACGTCTGTAGATGCAGGACGTGTCAGAAGTACTAGTCTGTCTACTCTCAAGCAGTGCTGAAAGAAGGACGTAAGGACATGGAACTGCTGGAGCAAGTCCAGAGGAGAGCCATGAGGATGATCAGAAGGCTGGGGCACCTCCCGTATGAAGACAGGCTGAGAAAGTTGTGTGCATGGAGACCTCATAGCAGCCTTCCAGTATCTGAAGAGGGCCTACAAGGATGATGGAGCGGGACTCTCCATGAGGGACTGTAGTGATAGGACAAGGGGTAATGGGTTCAAACTTAAACAGGGGAGATTTAGGTTGGATATAAGAAAGAAGCTCTTCCCTGTGAGGGTGCGGAGGCGCTGGCACAGGGTGCCCACGTGGTGCCCAAGAATCTGTGGCTGCCCCATCCCTGGCAGTGTTCAAGGCCAGGTTGGACACAGGGGCTTGGGGCAATCTGCTCTAGTGGAAGGTGTCCCTGCCTGTGACAGGGGGTTGGAACTGGATGAGCTTTAAGGTCCTTTCCAACCCAAACCACTCTATGATTCTATGACTAGAAGGTGGTAACTTTAACTGTGTTTAAGTCAGCTGCTTGCATTATGGCACCCAACGTTCAGGAAGGGGGTTGTGTAACATGCTGTTGTAGGGGAATGAAGCCCATGGCTCACAGGGTCCCCTTGCTTTGCTCCCGTGTGTGGGTGTTAGAGGCCCTGTAACAGCATGGGAAGTACTCACAGGAATAGTATGATTTAAGAATTTCTTCTTTCTTTGGGCCCGTGCAGCTTCTAGTGAATTACGGCAAGATGAAGCAAGACGCTTTGTGAGTAGCAGAACTACATCAGCTCAGTTCTCTGCAGACTTGTGTCCTCCTTTCCTTCTTCACAGTAACCTCAGCTTCCTCTTCCTGAGCCCTCCATTCTCTCTCATTATTCCTCTCACGCACATTTCACTGTCCCTCTCGGGACACTCAGCTCTGTGCTTTGGCTGGTTCTGGGCACTGCATGTGTTAGCTGCCCAGGACACGGTGCTCCTTACCCAGCTGTGCACCACAGGATCTCAGTCCTGGCACCTCTCCTCTGCCTACCTGCAGATTTCCATCAGACTTGTATGAGCTTCTGAAGATTTGAAGATTTGATTTTGAAGATTCTGGGATTTCCACCCTCTGCCAAATGTGACTGAAACGAACCCAAAGAGTCATGACAAGAGGCACTAACAGACAGGCAGACAGCGTGATATAATAAATCTCAACTCGTAGAGCAGGTAGGCAGACCCTAGCACATGTGCAATTGCCTTGGGGTGAGATGACCTCCAGCCGGGTATCCTCCTCTCTTTAAAGGGACGGGCAGAAGCTTAAGTGGAAAAATGACAAACAATAGTTATCAGAAAACTTTCTTGCCTGTTTTAAGCTGTTGAAGTTCCTTCTGACTGCAGCACCTCAGCAGAAAAGGACTTGTTTCTTTCTTTTGTCAAAGTATCATTATGGTAATTCTGATTGTAATTTGAGCATCTGCTCTCCTTTCTGCACTACAATGCTGGTAAGAAATATTTGGGCATCTCTGCTTTCAGTTGCACGTTTTCGCATGTGCAATGTATCTAGTCTAGCTGTAGAAATAACTCCTATCTCCATATATTCACAGAGATTATTATGAGATGATGAAAGAGAACTTTTCTTCCAGGCACTACCAGCAAAGCTTACCAGACTCCGTTAAAATTAGCTTTCTGCCCATGTCACAAGTGGTCACAGGTTCTTTTTTCTCGTGTTTCCTCTGTAGCTATTCAGTCATCTGACCACTCTAGCAGTTAAAAAAAGATCACAGCCATGCAGATGTAACTATCTAAATTATAATGGAAGATCTGTGTTAAAAATGACACCGAGTTCCCCTGTCTGTCTCAAATCTGTTCTTGGTGGCCAGTAGTCTCAGACTACTGTAATAATACTGAATTAAAAACTCAAGAGGACCAGAAGGAGAGGGTGAAATGGTAAAACTGCTTTCAAGAAGATATTTTCCAATGCAATTAATTGTTGGTAACCCTAGGAAAGACTGAAAATTCCTTCTCTTTCCTCCTCAACAATTTTATGCAATACGTATTTTTGCCACAGAGTGGTAATAGGTTTATCAAGTTTCACAAACCCACTCCTATCTCAGTAAAAATACTGTGTGATCTGAATGAACATTCCTCTTTGCCTGAACCCTGAAGGGACAATACCAGGGGCTACAGATACCTGGTTACAACAACATTTTCTCACCCACTTGTTTGCCAGCTATTCTCTGTTTCTTTGCATGCCTCCAGCGGACTTGCTGAGTGCCAGTATCAGAACTCCGGCAAATCCACAACTTGGCACCTGCCTTATTTAAGCCTCCAACTTTCAAAGAGCTGAAAGGTGTCAGGAATTACAGATTCACTGCAGATTTGTAGAATTTAGCACCCGGTTTATGCTCCTTGAAGATCTACAGTTCAAGCCTAAGAAGCAAAGTAAAACCTCAGTCACGTTATTGGGTGTTTCTTACATGCCTTACCTGAAATAATTGCTTGCTGCCGCAAGGACCACTCGGTGACAGGAGAATTCCCTGCTGTCCACACACAGGATGACATCCGTAAGGGAATTTTCAAGCCGAAGGTTCTCCAGGCCATTCTGGAGCACCAGGGAGAGACCTGTATCATCAAACTTGACCTTTTCACCACTTGAGACTTCCACTAGGTCCCCCATTTTCCTTGAACACTCATTGTCCAAGGAGATCTCGGGCTCCTCAGAGCTCTTCTCCAGCGTGTCCCCCATTTTCTGGCCAGCACTGTCTCATTCTGTTGGTGCTTCAATCTAAAAAGAGCTCCTAAGCTTCAGACGAGTCACACTGCAGAAGTTGGGCGGATTTCCTGTCCAGAGGTCTCTGCTTATCTATAGCTGTCACACACACATAACAGGAAGCCTTGCACTTTCTCATCCTGTTAACACAAACAAAGGCTGGGTTTCTTTCAGTGAATTTCAGGCAGTATCAACGTGTTTAGAAAGGACTTAAGATGCCTCTGGATGTGAGAAGATTACAAGTGACAGGGAAGGCCTGCTTCCCTCCCGCAAGCCAGTCCCTGGCTGTTATCCGGATCTGCTGGTTGTAGTGATAGGTGCACCATATGGCTATTGAGGCAGTCCTGGCAGACTGGGCTGCTAAGGGGAAGAGGGTGTTATTTTAAGTGTCTTTTTCCAGCTATGTGATGGTTAATCACTGAGCTGGTTTTGGGGCTCACACATTCAGAAAGCCCTCCAAGTGGCCGTTTCTGTCCATCATGACATGTTAGCTGACAAACACTGGATGGCTTTTATTTAAGACAAAATTGGTGTAACTCTCTCTAGGCCATGGAGCAGCATCAAAGATCTTGTAGCTGATGGTCTTCAGGCCACGCTGCCAGGCACAGTGGTGGTGTCCTGCGTGGGTCCACGCCATCAACTCTGGCTAATAGTGGAAGCTAAAGGAGATAGCTTAGGGAGCAGTGTATGCATGCTCATCCCCACTGCTGGAGGTAGCTTGAGTCACATCTAACTTGCAGTCCCCAAGATAAACATGGATGGTGGTAGGACTGTGCATAGAGCACATCACAGTGGGGATGCTGCAGGGATGGACTGGAGCTGACCCTGCAGCAGGACAGGAGCACACAGCACAGGGCTGAAGGCTTCACTGTCACCTGGGACTGAACTGGACCTATATGGACCTCATCTAGATGAGCAGC
The DNA here is from genome assembly GCF_000696875.1 of Nestor notabilis. NCBI lineage: Eukaryota > Metazoa > Chordata > Aves > Psittaciformes > Psittacidae > Nestor > Nestor notabilis. Next base: position 14,398 of record NW_009921501.1, on the reverse strand, counting down.
TGACCCAAGCTGGCTGAGATAGTAAGCCACACAGCCTATTGAAAGCAACAGGGTAAATCCCCTGGCTTGCTTAGGAAACTCATGCTGCAGAGTTGGAAAAACACACAACGCAGGGCTAACTTCTAACTGTGGTAGCTTGAGTGCTAACCAACCTTGCCTTTGTGATACTTCTAGAAATCCTCGTTTGGCCAATCCTCATGGGTTTATTGTGTGTCTGGTTTCCTCTTTTGTCTCCAGCTTGCACAGCTGAATTCACAGTGTTATGGGAAACTTCCCTTAGAAGAGAGAGGTGAAAGCAGCATTCAGAGAGAGCCAGATTTAGAGGGGTCTTGTATAGGATAGGATGATCAAGGGAAAGGAAAGCAAAAAATCTCCCTCCCGCTTTCCCCCACCTCCTTGTAACAGGTTTTTCCTCATTTTGTGTAGTCTGTGCAGTGCTTTGGCTTTTTTTTTTTTTGATGTGAATGTGTTCCTGCTGCCTTTTGTGCTAACTTTTGCTAATGAATGCTTCCTTTTTTAAAGGCAGTCCCACCTTTCCACCAAGTACTCCTCCAGAAATGCCAGCAGAAAATGAAGGAACCCCCTCAAAAGAATCAGGTGTGCTTTTAAAAACACAATATTTTAACCCTATCTTGGGTCAGGTTCTCTTTGTTTATATTGCTGCGACATTTGACCTTAGGAAATTCACCTTATCAGGCTTTTCTCTGATGGTGAAAAGCTTCATATTTTCTTTATCTGTTTAAGTGAAAGCTGAGATTCAGCAGCAATCACTTTATTCCAGTTACAGAAGCTTTAAACAAAGCATTAGCAGTTGCAAAAGCTGAAGTAAGATCATACTGGCTGTGAGTGCTGGGAACGGAAGCCCTGCAGTAACTAGGTCGGTTGGTAGCTGTGGTACTGTCAGCATGCTACCCATTAGCACTGTAGAAAGGATCTCAGTAGCTCAAGCAAGTGACTAGTAGTAGCAGTGATCACTATCTGCAGTCTGTCTCCTTCTATGCCATTGCCAACTCGTATGATGTGGGTTTAACCCTTTTCCTGCCAAGCACCCCCCCTCCTTTCTTCTTCTGTCAGTCTGTTTTCATTGGGCTGCTTAGTATTTACAGAGTGCCTTGCTCAGGGTTTAATCCCCAAATGTAGTAGCTAGTTTCATTATTTAGACAAGCACCAGGGCAGTGCTGAGGTGAACGTTATATCTTTGCAAGTATAAGGGAACAAACCCAGTACCAGGGAGCTGCTTGCCTGAGCTGCTCTATCTCCCAAGACTGCAGCAGCAACATATTACTTAATTTGGGGTAAATCCAGCTTGTTACTTCATGGTAGCGGCTTCCAAATACGTTCTTCTTTGTGGCCTTCAGAAACTTGTCCTGGCTGCACTCCTATTGTTTTCATTACAGAAATGAAATGCTCAATCTGGTAAGAGCTGAAGGCTTGTCTGTTCATGACCTGTTCATCTCTTGTCTTTAGCTTTTACATACTGCATTGATCTAATGTCAGTTCTGTACCAGCTTGAGATAACTGGCTGGAATTATGTGTTGTATAATGTATATCCACCACTTCTGTCACACAGTAAGTTTACAGAGCTGTGTACAGACTACTGCTGGTACGTGTGTCTTTGTTTTGTACATGTTTGGTGAGCTGAGTTCAGAAACTGCTTTGCATCCTGCCCTGACCTCCTTACCTCTGCATCCTCTGTTAGACATTGATCCCTGCTTGAATGTTGATCTGTAGCAAACACCAGGCCAGTTTCAACTGACTGTTCCTGAAACCAGTATTTCATCACTGTGGCGTTTCAGTGCTGTAAAGCTTAACCATGCCAGGTGAATCTGCCCGGGCTGGCCAGGGGTCCTGGTTCTCATCCCAGAGAATGAAAGATTCAGGCAGTCCCTTGGTAAAGTCATGGAAATGGGGCCACGATTAAGACAAGGGCCAGAAGAAATCACATCTGGGACACCCACCAACAATGGATTCAGAGCAAGGACCTGACGTATTCTTAAAACAAAGGCAGAGGCACAGAAACCTATTTCTGACAGTTTTGACACTTGTTTTGCTTCCCGCAGTCCTGGTACTTTAGTCCTTATGAACCTAGCGAGTCTGAGAGGGACCAGCAAAGAAATGTGGGAGCATGTGGCTGCCTCAAGGAAGGAGGGTTTCCAGACTGAGCAGAAAGATGCTAAGCCAGCCTGGTATCACATTGGGATCTAGAAACTTGCTACTCTAGGTAATGAGCAGGTTGTTGAACTTGCAGGTGTCAATGATTTTGTATTTCTGTCCTGGAAGAGAGCTGTCCCGTGAGTGTCCTGTCACTGCAGATCTCTCACAGAGTGCATCCTTGCTGTCTGTCTTCTTCCTCTTACTCCAGACCATGTCCATTTTATGACCAGGTATGTGTATTCCATGACCAAGTGGCTGCTGTTGGCTGTTCCACCTTATACTACTCTCAGTGCTGCAAAAAATCATCACCAGAGCTGCCTAGGAGCAAGCAGATAACTTGCAGAGCTGATGCCACCCAGCAGCATGTTGACAGCTACATCTTCAGACCTCAACACACTTCAAGATACTGGTGCAAGGGAGCATTCTTTCACATGAGGTGGCCTGGGTAAAGGTGCTCGCTTCCAACAGGAGGAGGACACAACGGCGGGAGTCTTGGGAAGTTTTTGAGTTCTACCTGAAATGACTGCAGTCACTTCCACTGTGCAACCCAATAAATGCTGCAGAAAAAGCCTTACAATGCAGAGAACTCTGCTGGGGGCACATAGCCAACTGCTTCATGCAGAGATGGTTCCTTTGTGTGGAAGCAGAGATGGACGCAGAGATGGGGAAGCTGGACACGTGGACACATATCAGGGCTCTTCTAACCATGAGCTATTTTCTAGCATGGTGCAAAGTAAGATAGCTTAGGCCCAAGATAATCTTGCCAACCCTGGAAAGCTGCTGGATTTTCGTCTGTATTTTCAGTACATTGGGATAATGTTCACTAGCTTAAAATAGCGTGTCCTTATTTTAGCTATGGGGAAACAAATATGATTTTTGGTTTTGAAAATACATCCAGAATTTGTGGATCAGATTTTCAATGAACTGCAAATTGGCATCTTTGTTTCATCACAGTTATGCTCCCTCTTCTGAACCAGTACCACCTTCCATTTCAAAACCTACTCCTTGAGCCTTCTCACATCCCTCCCTCTGAGTGGCTGCAGTTCAAAGTCAGCAAGCAGCCATGCTTTTGGGAGGTTGGCCTGTCTCATCCCCTCACTCTTGAAAAGCACCTCCTATTCTGAGAGTATCACAATGTCACTCTGCTGCATTTAATGTCTTCCCCACTTTTGCTCTCAGACTGTTTTTACTTGTATTTCAAGTCACTGGGGTATTTCTAGAATAACTGCTGCTTCCATGTATTGTTTTATAGGGGTAGTGGGATAGGCAGGCATGCTAACAATCCAGATGGGTGACTCCAAACTGTGCTTTCACCTTATATAAAAGAGACGTCCCGGCTGACCAAACTGTAAATGATAGATTAGTTGGGTTCAGTATTCAAAGTCCGGTTGTTATCCGAATCCTATTACTCCCATGTGTGTTATTGGCTGTCGAGGTCAGTAAGTCGTAAGCCTGACATGTGAATGGGCCAGTTGAGCTTGAGAAATCTTTGATCCCCTGCTCATAGGCTTTTAAGGGAGTGGTGGGGTGGAGGAAGACTACTATTTAAATAAGTGTTTATTCTATTTGAAGAAGATGAATTGCAGTCTGGGGGTGCAGTATGATCACTCCCAAAGCTGCAGGCAGAACAAGCTTAGACATCACTTGGCGCTGTATTTTAAGACCTTACAAGCCCATGGTGAGATGCACCCAAATGAAACTGGAAGGACTGAAGTCTAGGGATGGGGCTGAATGTAAAAGTCCTAAGAAATGCAGTAGGGGCAGGCCATGGTAATCGATGAGCTCCATAACCAGCCTTCCCCATTCAGAATAGTCTTTCCTTCTCCCTCAACATCTTACACTACTACAGTTTCTTCCTGACAGTTTACTTCAAGACAAGCACTTCCCCTTTTACCCCCATCAAGATAGTCAGCTTTTGAAACAAAATAGCAGCAGCTATTTCCTTTCCTTGATGTACACAAACAGGAAAGGAAATGTGATTCTTAACGTTAGTTTCTCCTAGGAGAGAAGTGCCCCATTTGCTCGTAACTTAGTCCTGAATTGCTTTCCAAGAGATTTTGCCAATGTTACTCACAAAGGGGTTTTGTCATCAGCATCAGACTCCCTCCTGCTTCAGTTTATGTAAGTAACAAGATGCTTAGGTCACTTGTCTAGTGCTGGCTGCTGTGCCACCCATTTGAATTTAAAAGCATCTTCTCTATATTATTAGTTAATGGCTGTTTATGCACAAATAATTCTTCCTCTAAGTAAATTATACCTTTGATCTCTGTAAGTGGCCACAGAAATCCAGGCCCATGCTAGAAGTAGAGCCTGTTGTCCTCAGTGATATTTTGATCTTGTATTCTTTGTGTACCTCCATCTTCTGCTGCAGCCAGGCTCTGGTGTCCAGCATGCCAAGGTAAGAAACGCAGCCGTGGTAAGAAGTAGCAGCGCTACAGTTGAGACACTTGTTGCAAGGTTTGATGAAACATGACCACCGAAGTAGCTCCTGAAATGAGGCAGAGCTGTTTTGCTTGGCAAGAGCTGGGAAATGGAGGAAACTGCCCTCCATAGTGAATCAGGTGGAGTTCTGTGCTTTCGTGTGTGCTTGATGTTAATGGGTGGTAGGGACACTGGTTGGACTGAAACTATAGTTCTTGAGTCTATTCATAGGATATGGGTAGTGGCCCTGTGAAATGCTGACTGAGTGGCACCAAACCATGGGAAATAAACCTAGTCTCAGATCTTAATAAATCTAAGGTAATGCTGACTTTTATTTTTCATGAAGGCTTGTTGATCTCAGCCAGTTCTGTGCATGTACCTGACTGATGAGTTCACACTCCAAGTGACACTCAGATCTGTGACCAAATTTTGCTTTGGTTTTTGGACTGCCTAAAGCTTGGAAATGCTGGCCCCAGGATCAGTGTGCTCCTTATGCTCCTTGTGGTAGGTTTTTGCTAGTTAGCCACACAGATTTCCTTCTTGGGTTGTAAAGACGCTCAGCCTATTACTTGGGAAGGCCAGAAGGGGAAAAGCCAATGTGATGATCCTTGTGATGATCCACACCACTCAGTTTCCTAGTTCCTTTGTTTCCTTCTCTCCAGGACTAAGTCTATCAGACTAGAAACCCTCATGGACCCACAGCAAAAGAAGACGTTCAACTGAAGCCCAATCTAAACAGGCTGAAGCCAAATGAGATTTTATTGTAACAGGGGAAAAGATCAGGGCGCTTCACAAGAGGGAGCTAGCATTTGTGTGGGGCTTGCACACCATCAGTCGTTTCTTTTGAGCACCCTGCGAGATAGTTCCTGCTGCTGGCTGATGTGGGGTCAGTTACCAGCTTATCTAATTATACAAAAACCAAAAACTCCATTGGCAAATACTGCTGTCTTGGAACATGATTTTTTCATTGGAAACCTCAAATTTGTGGAACTAATTCTTGTGTATCCCTTTCTGAGAGCACAGAACCAGTCAGCTCCCTGGCAGCCGACTGACAGCTCAGCCTTGCTCGATCTGGAGAAAAAGAAGCAAACTGGGTAGAAATATAAATGTGTATGTTTTCAATAAATAAATAATAAAGTCAGTTTGATGGTGACAAGAATGGCGGATGTCTGATGAACCTTAGCTTAAGAAAACAGATTACAGTGCTCAGCTGGTTCCACCTCATGGTTACAGCAGCTGAAGTCTCAGTAGGTTTTAAAATGCAGTTGAAGAACAGAGCTTCTGCAGTTTTTCAGCAGGGTGTCTTAATTGTCTCTTTTGCAAGAAATCTAAATGTATGTGAAACTGGTCGTTAGCCCATTGGACATTAGTTATATAGGAAGGGTCTTCAACCTTAACTGTACAGCGTGAGCTGGGAATGTGAATAAGCCCAAATTCACAGCTTCCAGCTACCTGCCGCCCGTGGAGGAATGAAAATGGGACAGATTGTTTGCAAAGTAGCTGAGCAGGTGGGAAAATACCAATCTGAGCAGAGATTATGGTGCAGAAATGTGCACTTTGCCAATTATTGCCAGTAGTAAAAATTGTCACTGCATTTTACGTGACTGAATCATGAATGACCTAAAGTTGGAAACGGTGTCGGTGAGTTGTTAATAGCTTTATGCAAATGAAGGTGTTGCATGAAGTGCAATGATTTAAAACAGAAAAAGAGGAAGTGACGACAAAGTTGTAGTATTTCCTCATGAGGAAGGGAAATTATCTGAGTATGCTTTAACTGCCTGTGTACCAAACCTGAAGGTGTTCTGCTGTTAGGAGCCTGTGCCTTCGTTAGCTGGTTTTTAAGCTCCACAGAGGAATCTTAGCCTAACACAGCCATAGCTTTCCGTCTATGGATATAGCAGGTTCCTAGCAGCTGTGGCCAGAAGCTTACTACAGTTTTGGAGATGGAGCCCTCCTTCTCCCATGGGATGTAGGCCAAACAGCCCCACACTCCATAAGGATCCATGCCGCAGGCTCTGCTCCCCCCAGGCTCCTGGGAACCACCCATGCTGGTGTTCCTGCAGCCTCCCACTGACCACACTGCACACGGTCGGTGCCCAAGGGTGGCCAAAAGCTCCTCAGAGGGACACAGTAAGAGTCATTCGCATCCACTTCAGCTTCACTTGCCAGCAGGCAGCCTGGATCCGGAGGGTGGGGAGCCAGCCCTGGCCGTGCCATGCCATGGTTTCCCAAGGAGAGGAGCGTGCAGGGAAGGGCTCGCTCATGCTACTGACATACCCCGAGAGACTAAAGCGTGGCTGAGGCAGAGCTTGGCGCTGGCAGGAGATGCTGTGAAAGCTCCTTGGTAGCTGTCAGGTCTGGGGCTGTGCAATCAGTCAGGGAAGCTGTCTGGAATGTAGTGCATTGGGACAGCTGCACCAGGTCAGGCCAGGAGCTCGGGAACGCCACAACTCTCTGAGTTTGGAAAGGGTGACGGGTACGTGTGCTGGCTGGTACCAGTGCCAGGAGGTGGAGCCCAGCGGCACGGCTGCCTTAAGTGTTACCCAGTGTAACCAGTGAGAGGTGCATCTGACCATGTGTGGAACGTTGGAGTGTGGCACTGGAGAAAGAGGGGACCAAAGTCGTCCTAAGACTTGAGAAAGCAGGTAACTTTTAAGAGCTTGTCGCTTCTGATTTCAGACTTTGATCTTCAGAAACGTGCTTTGTTTTTTCTGCCAATTGGTACTAATTTTCCCACCGAAAAGAGAAAGGGGGAATTTTAATATTCTGGTGCAATTTCCATGATACCTTTGCTGGACAGAGGAGCTTCAGAATGTCATACTCTTGTTAGTATTGTTTATGTGATAGAAAAAGAGGTGGGCATTATTAGGTTTACATAATTTTAAGGGGAAAAATATGAATATACAAATATAGCAAAAATCTAAAGAAATGAGAGCTGTATTTGCCTTTTTATTGTTTCCTGCCTACAGTAACAACCTGTTCCTCATTTCAGTTCTCCTCCTCTTTTAAAAATACAAAATATTGTTTCCTATACATAAAAATGTTAGTAAAAAAGGCCAAGAAAGCCTGTCATATCATATGTAATGTTTTTACATCTTCCGTTTTCTCTTCAGGGTTTGGTACCATACTGATGGATGCCAGGGAAGTCTAGTAGCCAGCCATGACAGGACAAAACTATATGTTTATTATCAGAAGCTCACCAACTAACCAATATTAGTTTTACAGTCATTTCTGTCTAATGATACTGCTTATGATGCTGTAGGGAAGGCTGAAGATCAAAGAGTAAACTGCAGATTTCACAATGTTTTCTTGGCAAACCAGTGTGATGATTTAGCTACTGCGCTGGAACCTGCAAACCTCCATTAAGTGTGTTTTTCCTGGGATTACTTTGGCTACCATTTTCTTTCCTGGCTTCATATATGTATCTCTGTCCAGGACCAGTGATCTGGAGTTGCTTTAGTCTGGTTTAGCATTTCAATAGAGCCGAGACCTTTCCTTAGAGAAGCATGCAACTGTTTTCCATGGGGGTATTTCAGGCCCAGCAACATTCCCATTTTAAACCTCAGAGCAGGTGCTCAAAAGCTGTTTACAAAGGACGGAGTGTCCGGGTTGTTGCGCTTGGATGGGGTTTCAGGAGCTGCTCCAGAGCAGCTGTATTGGCACAGCCGCTGCCTCCACTTCCCTCCCTGGCCCTCCGTGCCCAAGGCAGCCACCCCTTTCGGACAAGGCAGCAGCACTGAGGCTGTGAATGCCAGGCTGGTGAGTCCCAGTGGTCACTTCTGGATATTAGGGAGCTTTTTTGCCAATTGTCCTTATGGCATCCTATGATTGCTCCATCCCTTGTAAGCCAGGTCCTGCTTTGGACAGAAACTGCTTTGCACCACAGTGCTGGTAATGGAGAAGCAGCTGCACATGTCTTAGGGTGCTGGTGCTGTGACATTCAACATACCTGGTTCAAGCAGTAAAGGAGGAAGAAACCATGGAACTCCTGGTGACCTAACTCCTCCTGGATTAACTTTACCCAATGAAGCTTTGCTGATGACCAGAGTGAAGGGGTAGCCAAAATCATAATGGTAAAAGTCATCTAGAGATTTGGCCAAGCATCACCCCAAAGGCAGCAGACCAGTGTGAGGACCTCCTCGGCATGTGGCATCCCTGCAGCTGGAAGCTTGCTGTCCCACAGTCAGGGGACAGCAAGTTAGGGGTAGGAAGGATACCAGTCATAGAGCCACAGACTGGTTGGGATTGGAAGGGACCTTAAAACTCATCCAGTTACAACCCCCTGCCACAGGCAGGGACACCTTCCACTAGAGCAGGGTGCTCCCACCTGGTCTTGAACACTGCCAGGGATGGGGCAGCCACAGCTTCTCTGGGCAACCATTCCTCATGCTGTTGCCATAGGGGTGTGTGCTGCACCAGAAGTAGCTGGTGGCACGGATTTGCAAGCATGCAGTGACCTCTTTGCAAGTCTTGAGATTCCCAAAACTGGGAGCGTGACATGCACATGTTGGTTCAAAATCACATTTATCTAAAACCTGCCTTGTTTTCTGTTGCACTGGGAGATGGTCACTTGGGTCGGAGAAAGGATTTAACTTGTGAAATGCCTGAAGGTCTCGGAGAGGGAGAGGTGCAACGCTCCTGCCTATTAATTGGTCCTGGTATTGGCAAACTGAGGAGAGAGCTATTACGTGTGGTTGAAGGGAGAGCTGAGCTCTGCAATAGGGAGCTCTGCAGCAACACGGCACTGAGGGAAGGCCTGTGGAGTAGGGATGTGTGAAAAAACACTGCTGTGAGAGAGCACTTGATGCGAGCAGTGGTGGGGCTGTGGTTGGGCTTGATGTCACGAAGCTGGGTGGGAACATGGTGATAACACCACGTAGGTTCAGGGAACTGTTTTTACAGGTTCCTGCCTCACTCTTTTGTTCGGTTGCTGATTACACGTGTGGTCTGTCTGACATTCTGCAAGAACAACTCCCTTCAAGTCTGCCTCTGTGGCCAACAAGAGCTCAGACAACTTTTATTTGTTTACTTCTTATTTCTCCCCAACAAGAATCACAGAATCATAGAATCACTGGCTGGTTTGGGTTCCAACCCCGGCCACGGACAGGATCACCTTCCACTAGAGCAGGTTGCTCCAAACCCCTGTGTCCAACCTGGCCTTGAACACTGCCAGGGATAGAAACAGATAAACACCAGCAGACTCTGTCTCCATGTCCCTTGTTTAGGCATTGTTTTCATGGTGTCTCGATACTGTAAGTGCTGTGAAAAAAGAAGTAGTCCAGTGTTTATAGCAGCAGTGATGCAATGTTCATTCCTCTCAGCTCTGCAATTACACTCCCATAGTTGTCTCCCAGGCTTGGGAGATGGGAGATACTGGGTGGAAAAATTGAACACACACTTTCTGCACAGGAGCGCTGTTGGCATGGGCCTTGTTTTGAGGAGCTAACAGTGGTGAATGGCTACTGGGATGAGCAGGAAGAGAGGGGATTTGCATGGGCTGGCAACATGGGCTGGCCAAGCGAGGACTGCGATGTACAGGGGGATCTGCAATGCTAATTGCAGGGCTGAATTAGCAAACAGGTTATTGGTGTTTGCCAGGTGGCTTTTGTGCATCAGTGAAGTGCCCAATGTTATCCCAGCATCTCCCAAGCGGAGCAGGAGTGAGCAGGGAGCATGCAGGTGGTGGCACAGCACCCAGCCTGGAACTGGGCATGCAGGATTAGTGTGGTGTCCGGCTACAGAGGGTGCCCCGTTTCACTGCCCATGGCAGGGGCTGCACTCATCCTGCTGCTGTCCCACTGCTGCAGACACGCACCCACTGCTGGCCTGAGCAAAGGGCTAGGACATGCAGCGTATGGGGCCAGAGAAAAGAGGATCTACACAGTCCGGCCAGGAGGCAGTGGAAATGGAAGAGGGAGTACTGGTTTGCCAGGTCCCTTTGCTGTGCAAGTGCCAGCGCAGCGATCTGTGTTGCAGATGAGATTTCCTGGTGTGGGTCCCCTTTCAAACAGGTGATGGGAAGAGGAGAGGCTGCAGGGGACCAGCCCTGGAAAAGTGCCCTCAACTCTAAATGTTTGTACCTGCTGATTATCCCAGCAGACCAGCTGAAGTCAAGGTGACCCAGAGGGCTTTTGGCAGGATGGTGGTGAAAATCTGTTCAAAGTCAAAGGGCAGGTTTTAGCAAGTTTTGATGTGTTTTCTGCATTTCTTTGAGAGGTCTTTTATCACATGAAGAGGCTTTGCTCTACTTTCATCCTCATCTAAATCCAGCCTCTTCTTTTGAATGCTATTTCCATAGACCTGTTCCTTTTCACTTACTGTACCTTGGCACTTTTTCATGGCGTACTCAAAAAGCAAATTCCTCAACTTACTCTTCTGCTCTTCCTCACAAAATTCACCTTTCCTTTTGCTCAGTACTGACTACTGTTTGTAATCATGCTGAATGCCTTCTGTCATTATGTTCTGTGCCTACTTGCATCAGGAAGGCCAGGTTGGATGGGGCTTGGAGCAACCTGCTCTAGTGGAAGGTGTCCCTGCCTGTGGCAGGGGGTTGGAACTGGATGAGCTTTAAGGTCCCTTCCAACCCCAACTATTCCATGACTCTATAATTCTGTGTTGTCACTCAACAACACCTCTTTCTTTTTGAAGCTTTCTGTCCATTAAAACTTTTTCTAGCAGGTTCACAATCTGTTCTCCCTCCTTCTGCTGAGAAGGATTTGTTCCATCTCTGCTCCATTCATTTGCACAGCCTTTCATGATGTTCTTTATGCTGCTTATTGTCAGCCATGAGCTTCCACTCATCCTTGTCTGAACTCACCTGTCTAAATTCTCTTTCTCTGGCAATACAATCCCCATGTTCCATTCAGGATTTTTAATGTTGCTCACTGCTTAATGCTGCTCTCTCTGATCAGCCATCAGGGTAAGGGATGTGGTGCTTAGACTGTCCTCTCCCTTCGTGTTTTTCTTCAGCTTCCTGCTCTTAGTTCTGCAGCTCACCTTCAGCTCTTCCTTCAGGTCTGAGCCCTTCCCTGGACTGGTTAGGATAGGTGTAATAGCTACTAAAACAAATCACAGACTTTCTTTGGTTTTGTTTCCTGTGTGTATGAACTACTTGAAACCCATTTGGGTTTTATTAAAGCCCAGTAAGGGGTTATAACGCTGCCCACAGCAGAGGGAACTTCTCCAGAGCACACTGGCACACGACTTCCCAAAATAGTTGATGTGTGTCCCTGGAGGAACGCAGTGCCCCGTTTAGGTGCACACTGCACCGCTGAAACACTGCTGAAAAGCACCCTACGTGGGGTTCAAATCCAGCACCACCAGAAGCACACGCACCAGCGCCGGTGGGTGCATGCCAACGTCTTCACACAGGCTGCTAATTTTAGGTTTTAACCTTTCCAGTCCCCCGGAGATGCTTTCAAACCCTCCAGAACCACTGACCTCTTCAGAAAACATTGGCCTAAATGCTTTACAAGTGCTTTACATTGTTAAAAAAGCATTAATGAAGCTTTATAGAAATGAGTAATCTTTAATAATCGGCTTCAGCTTCTCGGGCAGTGTACAACTGCTTATTTTGAGAGAAATGCTTGGTGCAGCTTGAGAAAGAACAGCCAATCCTCCTGCCAGCAGAGGAATGAACACCAAGAGGATGTAGTAGCTCCTCAAGTATCCCTAATTTCAGACATCCTCGGTGACGTTGGCTTTCAGAACTGGAAGTGCCTGGCTGTGACTGCACGCATACATGTGCACCTTATGAAACAATTGATTGCTCAATGAGCATTTCTAATTAGTGTTTTCCTTTTAAATGCACCATTTGCCCTCTTCACAGGAGGCATTTTTGCCATGTGCAGTTTTTATTGGAGTAAACATGCTCCCTTCAGGTAGCTCCTTCAAGCCAGTTCAGAGGTATCTTGACCCTCTTCTCATTTTCTCCCTTCCCAGGACTCCTTCCTTTAATCCCGTATGTTTTGCAAAGTGAGCTCTATTACATAGTCATATTGACCCCAAGAGTGACAGGCTGAAAGGACCAGGGCAGACAAGGGGTTGTATCAGGTAAGAGATCTATGTTAAGCACAACAAGGTCATATACTTTTTAGATTTAATGTCTTTGTAACAAGCAAGGCTTCGGGTTATTAATCATTTTTATATTCAGTTATTGCAGCACCACTGTATTACATGAGGTGAAGGGTCTGCTGCTGGTTTTCTCTTTGTTGTTGATGTTGTTTGGGGTCCTTTTTGCTTTCCCAGGCAGAGGATGAAAAATGGACTGAACGGTCTCACTTCTGAGTT
>NW_009921501.1:383-1511 GCF_000696875.1 Nestor notabilis | reverse complement strand
AGGAAAGTGGTGGAAGGTTCCAATTGTTTAAGATCTTTGTGAAAATAGTTTATGTACCAAAATCAATTGACATTATCGGTCTATTTCCAGAAACTTTGCCTTTTAATTGCTAATTCTGACTGTTTTGAAAAGCTGCAGTTTACCTGACCCCAGGGAAAAGCAGAGCTGGTTTAGATACGAAGATCTGAGACTGGTTGGCTCCAGAAGGGATCAACCCTGTAGTCCTGAGCATCTCTGGAAGTGTTCACAAACCGTGTAGATGAGGCCTGTAGTGACATGGGTTAGTGGTGGCCTTGGCAGTGCTGGGGAATGGTTGATGATCTAGAAGGTCTTTTCCAACCTCATTGGTTCTATGATTCTACGATATGCTACTATATCAAGTAGTTTCTGTGCAGGAGCGTTGTCTGTCAGCTACTGCACGGAGCACAAGGCTGTGCACGCTTCCCAGGGACAGCCTAAGGAGGCAAAAGGAGGAATATCCTGAGGCCAGAAGATTGTGTAGGTTAATAGAACATAGAAGAGTTAGAGTTGGAAGGGACTTTCAAAGCTCGTCTACTCCAACCCCCCTGCAATGAACAGGGACATCTTCAACCAGATCAGGTTGCTCAGAACCACATCCAGCCTGTCCTTGAGTATCTCCAGGGATGGTGCATGTAAAAGGTGAAGATATGTTATGCCCGGGATTGATATCTAACATTTAGGAGAGCAAAGTAGGTGGCGGCTAATAAGGAATTGGTGGTTCCTCCTTTCTCTCAGCACTAAGGAGCAGGAGGGAGAGTCATCCTTCTAGGAAGGAGAAGGCTGCCAGTTACCTGCCTACATCAGCCCCACAACGTTGCACAAGGCCTCATTTAATACCCAGTAATGAACTTAATTCAAGCAGGCACGTCCCTGCCCTTGCCGCGCTGCTCCGCATTACGGACTCGCGAGTTTGCTTATGCTAAAGGACAGAGCAAAAATAAATTTCCATACTCCCAGGCATGTTCCATCAGCCTGTGTTGGAGCACGGGCCGGTGTCCAAATAGTTTGGGTATGAAGTGAATCTGAGCTCCAGGACAGGCTCAGACCTGCTCTTGAAATTGCACCGCGATGACAACAGGGTCCTGCTTTTCTATTCGCAGTTGACCG
>NW_009921501.1:0-352 GCF_000696875.1 Nestor notabilis | reverse complement strand
CCCGCCTCCCCCCACGCCCCCCCCCGCCCGCCACAGCAGCACCCTGCGCACCCCGGCCCGGAGCTAACCTTGGCTGCCTGTGCTTGGCAGGGACGGGGGCGCCCCGCTTTGCGCTGCAGTTGAGCAGGAACTGGCAGAAGGTTTGTCGGTTGGGATATCGATACTAACCAGGCGAAGCCGTAGCTCAGGTAGACAAAGATGCTCTTGTGAATGGTGCTTTTGCGTGCAACAGTTTCCACTTCGGTCCTATAGACTGAAAAACTGCACAGAGACACGGTGTTTTATGTAGTCTGGGGAATGGCTTGTGTGCGGGGTTGGGCTGGGCTCCCCAGCCCTGGCACTAAGGGGGGGG
>NW_009921500.1:46025-46339 GCF_000696875.1 Nestor notabilis | reverse complement strand
GGGGGGAGGGCGGGTGCTTTACCTCCCTTCACTTACTGTTCCCCAGGAGTGACCTTGCTGAGGATCTTGGAGACATCTGCTCTCTAGCCCTCACCTGGTGACACCCTGGCTGGTGTTGTATGGGGTGTCTGTTTCCATCTGTTTTGCTGGTGATAACTCATGCAGAATTCCAGCTCCTGTTTCCCTGGGCCAAACGTATGTGCTGGGTTTCTGCTCATCCTTTCCCTGTCCCAGCTCTGCTTATGCTCCTCTATCCCTGCTCCGGAGTTCCTGCCCAGCATGCTGCTGACCTCTTTCACTCTCTCTTTGCCTGT
>NW_009921500.1:40903-45965 GCF_000696875.1 Nestor notabilis | reverse complement strand
AGCGGGAGGCAGCCACCCAGCAGCTTGAGGAGGAGGCAGAGGTGAGGAGCACGGTGGGAGGGTTGGAGAGTCACAGAAAAGGGACATGGAAATCTCTAGAAGTGCTTGTTCCACATCATTTATGTTCTCCATTCCCTGCATCCCCCCAACAGACTTGATTTTGGAGTGTAAGAGAAGATACCAGAAATGAGGAAATCTGTACTGTAATAGGATTCAGGAAGGAATGGTGAAAAGCAATGGTTAGAAGTAGAAAGGCAAATGGGAAACAAAATTCAATGAAATAACACAGTAAGTGTGAGTTAAGGTTGAGAAAAGATGCTGTAGAGGAATTGTAGATTTGCACTCTCACGTGCCTCCAGATCCAATTTGGAAGCCTTTCTGGGTGCTATGTGGAGAAGACGGGTATGTATGTCATGTTCTCCTCTCCCCTGTGAGGGATGGACATGTACACATGGGGCAGGAGGAATGGGGGGATCCGTACACTGGTGGGTGACCAAGGGCCAGGGGATCATGTTATCTGCAGGATTTCTCAAGCCTTGTCCCTGTCCTGGGTCCTCATGGTTGTGTTGGAACAATTCCAGCTTCATTTCCATGCAATGGGAACTTCCTGCAGAGTTTGGAGACCGGGCCTTGGTTATTACTAGAGGTGGTTTCCTTTTAATTGCTCTTTCTGGCTGATGTAGTTGACTTCAGGCCTGATCTGTTCCTGGTGGTTGTGTTTTTGTGCTCCTCTCTCTGCAGAACATCACCAGTGAACCTTTGAGGCTGGACTACCGGACCCTGGCTGCTTTGCCCAGTACTGGCCTACAGAGAGTCAATCGCACTGTAAGTGGGGCCTGTGGGTCCCTGGGGTGGGCTGTGGTTGTTCTACTGCCTTTTGTCCTGGGTGAGAGGTAACATCTCCACAGAGGAGAACCAGGAAGCAGAACTGTGGTGGACTTTGACACTGTCTGAGGCAGGAAGTGGCCACAAAACAGTAGAACAAAGAAATGAGCAGAGCAGAGAGCCAGGTCGCATTCAATTGGCCTGTGTCATTGCTGAGATGCCAAAGGAAGTGTCTTAAACCAGGCAGAGAGAACAGCCCAGCAGCAGAAGACATGAATGGGAGAGTGCAGGGGATGTATCATGGAAGGAGGCAGCTACTGAAAGTTGCAGAGGAGGGAGGGAAACATTATTCCTGACTCAGAAGATGACAGTGTTGTGCACATGGCTTAGCTGTAAACTCACCATGAAGTGGTACTCAGAAAGGAGAAGGGATGCTGGGTGCTGATACCAGAGGGTTTAATAGAACATGAAGATCCATCTGGGACTGCAGGAGGCAAAGTGGCAGTGATTGCATGTTACGGCTTAGCCCTGACATAGCCTTGGCTATGCCTCCTCTGGAACCTGCATTTTAGCCCCTGGTATACGGTGGCAGCTCAGCTAAGAGAAAATGCACATTGCACAGACTTCACAGGTTACAAAGTCATCTCTCTCCCTTGTGTTGTTTAAAATCCCACCCCTCCATCCTTGTTTCCTTTGGTCATGCTTTACCTTCCCTGCATCATACCTATTCCAGTAGGTTTCTCCCTGCTCCTTCATGCACATTCTGTCTTCACACACATTCCTTTCCTCTTATTGCAGCAAGACCACCCTTTGCTGCCACCATCAGATTGTGCATTCCTATTCTGTTGTTTCAGGATCATCTCTCATTCCATCCAGACAGGTCTCCTCTGATATTCATCTATCCTCTCTTTGACTTCAGCCCCTCTTCCTCTTCTGCTTTCACACTGGTTAGAGACATGCTTTGTCTCCAGCTTTGCCTCATTTTGTTCCTCCCATACTCCCCAGCTTTTTGGGGTTTCTCTCCTGGCTGTTCACACAGCAAAGGATTATCAGGAAAAGGTTTAATATATTTTTAGCATCTCTTGGTGTAACTCAGCAGCTGGAAACAAGGGGAGAGACAGCCCCATGCAGGCAGCTGCCTCTTTGCTGGGCAACCCTGGTGTCGTCCAGAGCAGAGCAGCATTTGTGTGCAGAGCAGTCCATGTCAGCCAGGAATGCTGGCTGCTGGAATGCAGGGCCGAACACGCTGGAATGCCTGGCTGTATGGGTGGCATCTATAACATGTGCCATTTTGGGGGAAGAGCCAGTCGGTACCCACGCTTATCTTTTTCCAGCTGTCTTTTGCTCAGCCCTGTCTTTGCTCTGTTTGATCCTGAGTGCAGGGAGATGTGGGCTGCAAGGACAGGGAGGCTCTGGTGTTCCCTCAGGAGCTGCCCCTGGCCTGTTTGGTTACTGACTCGGGCACAGATCAGTGTCGTGTCTGGCCAGCAGAAAAGCACAGGGTTCAGTTAGCAGGCTGTCAGACAGGGCCACTCAGTTACATGACTGATGCTATTGCCTGGTTCCCATAGCACTTTCCCTGTCTCTAGGCCAACGTTCTCACATGTACATCCTCCTTTAAGCAGTGTCTGCACATCTTTTGGTGCTGCTCAGCTCTCTGCAAGGGAGTCTCAGGCCCTGCTGTTCTCACAATTCTGAGCAGGAGGTGCACATGGATTGTCATGGATTGTGTGTGGAATTTGTCCCGTGGTTTCCCAAGTATGGCCCCTGCAGACGGGGCAGATGGTGTCTGTCTTGGGTTAATCTTTATCGCTGTGTATTGGGCCTTTTGTGAGCCAGAAGAACAAGGGCTAGCTAAACTGCAAGCCTGCTTTGTTTGTAAACCTCTAAAACCCCAATGCAAAACTCCAGTTGAAAGCTGCATGGAAATGCTGGTCTGGGTGATGCCCTCGGGCTGTGCCAGCTTCTCAATTACTTGATGTCTGCAGAGTTTCAGATGGCTGGGTACTGCCATTACCTAATAAAAGAGCTGTTGTAGCCTCTGTCTGCTCCACAGTACAGGCTTGAAAGCCATAGCCATGTATGACTGCTGCTAGCCACAGCAAAACATTTAGAATCATGACTGTAAGAAATGGAGAAGACTTTCACATCTCTCAGCAGTGTGTCAGTGGTCAGTTCATTAACAATCTGCACTTTCTGGCTTGAATCTGTTTCTCTTCAGCTTCTTGCCATGGATTCTATCTTTGCACTTGTCAATGAGGTTTCAAATTAGATTTTTCGGTGGCTGGGGCAGCCTTGGTGGATACAGGGTAAAATATGATGGTCCTGCCTGAGTGACAGAGGCAGGGCTGGGAAAAGCACATGGCATTGCCCAAATCTTTGCTTACCCCAAATAGAAACTGCTGCTTGTCTGATAAAAATAGCCCCCATGAAGTGGGGGGAGCAAAGCATCCTGCACTGGCACATGCTGCAGCAGCACTGCACGTTAAAGCGAGGGGTAGATGGAGCTCAGTTCCCATCATTCCCATGAACAAAACAGGGGCTGATGCTCCCCATGGACTATCAGACTTCATGCAGGCTGGATGAGGTGCCCATCTCTACAATGCCCTAAAAGCATTGTTTGCTTTTTCCCTCTGTGCAAAGCAGAGTCAGCCTTGGGGGTGGTGGGATTCTCCTGGAGCCTGGTGGTCAGTGTTTGTGCTCTTCTGCCTGCAAGGGGCAGTGGTGGTGGTGTCAAGGGGCCTGCCCGGAGCACCAACAGACCCAGTGTGTGGTGGTGGGTGCCTGGGACTGCTTCCACTACAGCATCCCCAGTGAGCAAATAATGTTCCTGAAAGTGCTTTTTGGCTGGCGTAACTTGATTTGCACTTGGAACTCTTGCTGGTGTAGTTTTGGCATGCTGGGAAAAGAAGGTTGGAATTGGGAGGATTTTATTTGGGTTTTTTGGTAGGTGTTTTTACATTGAAAAGTCACATAGCTACAACAGCAAAATGTCTAAGGGTCACACAGGCTTCATGGTCTGAGGAAATAGGATATGAACTAGGGCCCTGCCAACCACTGCTTTAGGTTGGGCTGGGGGCTTGGGAAGGGCCCCAGAGATTCCTGAGCCTCTCAGCTGCCAGCGTCATCACCACCCAGCCCTTGAGAGCTATTTTTGTGAGCTGCCATGACAGAGGAGCTGGAGAATGTGCTTTGAGCAGAAGAGCTCTTTCTGCTCCCTGGCAGGCGCTCGGGTAGAAGGATCGTTGGTCTCTGATTATCTCTGCTTCCCTGAAGAAGGCTTTGGCTGGGGTAACAAGCTCTCTTTTATGGTATTCAAAGAGGAAAGGTCAGTGCTTCATCTTGGATGGGTACAGCTGAGCCTAGGCAGAACTAGAGCTCTGTTTTAGTCCTGCCTTCAGGAATAATGCTCAAAGGGATCTGTGCTCTGTTGGCTGTTTTTTAGCTCTCTGTTAGTTGTTGGGGTGTCTTTTGACGAAGTGGGGCCATAAAAGCATATTTGCCCATGCAGGTGTGATGCAGATGGGTGGAGTGATGCTCTGGTGATAACTGTGTGGCTGTATGGAAGTGCACTGGAAGGAGGCAAGAAGTGTTACTGTGTGTGGAACTGCTTGAAAGTATGAGGGATGAGAGAACTGATGTTTGGTCAGTGATGGTGGAGTTGAACTGAGGACGTGCTGCAGTTAGATAGTGAGGTTGTGCTTGTGCAGGTTTTGGCAGTTGGTTTTGCTGGAGAGCAGCAGTGTGAGCTGCTGGAGTGTGGATGAGAGCTGGAAAACTGCAGGGAGTGTGCTTGTGCCTGTCAGCTACTTGGCATATGTGTCACATGCTGACTGCAACTCTTGGAGCATTGGGGATCACAAGGTTGGTGGTAGAGTAGAAGAGAGGAAAGGGATGGTCATGTGGGCATTAGTACGGGAATTCTTCTCTCCCCTGTCCTTCAGCATCAGCTCTATATTTTCTTCCTCCTCTCCTTTACTCTGTTCTCCTTATTTCTTTCTGATCCTTTTGTTTTCCTCTCAGCGTGCTCAGTATAATAAGACCAGCTCCAAAATGGAGGGCAACTGTGCTGTGCTGTCCATGCCAGTGGCACAGGACAGCCAGGATTCATGCCCGGATCCAGTCATCGGAAGCGTGGCTGCCCTTCCTCGGGAGTCGGCATCGCCCAACGCATGCACAAGCAGGGCAGAAAAGCCCCCGGTAGACAAGCAGGACCCCGCGGGTTGCCCCATGTCCC
>NW_009921500.1:40256-40817 GCF_000696875.1 Nestor notabilis | reverse complement strand
GCCCCGCCACTGGGCTATGGCAGGGGGGGAGTGCTGCAGACCAGCCTGTACTCCAAGGCAAGCTCCAGCATGGTGTGTGGCATGCAATCACGCAGGCAGGGCCGCCGGCACTTGACTAAACCCCTCTGCATGCTCCGGTCCCACCTAACACAAGTGCTTCCAAGCACGGCCCTGATGGTCACTGAGGTGTCTTCTAGCCACTAATGAACCCAGTTCCTGCCGAGTGTGCGCTGCTGAGTCCTCTCTGAGGGGAGACAGCCACACTGGGCAACTTCAGCAATGCCAGTCATGAGTCCGGTTCTGGTGTCCCCAACATAAGAAGGGCATGGAGCTGTTGGAGCAAGTCCAGAGGAGGCCACAAGGATGATAAGGGAGCCAGAGCACCTCTGCTCTGGAGACAGGCTGAGAGACCTGGGCTTGTTCAGCCTGGAGAAGAGAAGCTGTGTGGAGACCTCATAGCAGCCTTCCAATATCTGAAGGGGGATAAAGGATGCTACAGAGGGACTCTTCATCAGGGACTGTAGTGATAGGACAAGGGGGAATGGCTTTAAACTGCCAGGG
>NW_009921500.1:28603-40174 GCF_000696875.1 Nestor notabilis | reverse complement strand
CATCCCTGGCAGTGTTCAAGGCCAGGTTGGACACAGGGGCTTGGAGCAACCTGCTCTAGTGGAAGGTGTCCCTGCCCATGGCAGGGGATTGGAGCTGGATGAGCTTTAAGGTGCTCTCCAACCCAGACCAGTCTGGGATTCTGGGATTCTGTGACTTCCCTTGTGTCAGTCTGGGTGGGCAGGAATCAGGCTTATAGCTGTGGTGTTCCCCATCTGCTGGGGTTGTGAGTGGAGCTTGCAGAAGAATGGTGATGGTGTCACACGTGGGTATCTGGGCCTGAACAAACACAGCTGGTTTTAGACTTGTGAAAGCTAAGAGGCAGTGCAGCTGACATCGTTTATCTGCAGCCCAGGAGCACACTTTCTTGAGGAATTTTAGTGTATCCAAACTTTCCAATTTCAGGGGAGAACTTTCTGCTCTGGGAAATCTGTGTTTAACTTCCGCACTGTTGCACAGGAAATTTATGGCAGAGCAAGGCCTACACCCAAAGATATGTTCCAGAGTAGCACTGGCACAGGTTGCCCAGAGAAACTGCCCCATCCCTGGCAGTGTTCAAGGCCAGGTTGGATGGGGCTTGGAGCAACCTGCTCTAGTGGAAGGTGTCCCTGCCCATGGCAGGGGGTTGGAACTGGAAGAGCTTTAAGATCCCTTCCAACCCAAACCATTCTATGAAGAAAAGCCATGGTCACAAAGAACTTTTTGAAGGTAGACTTTATGTCAGATCAGCTGTCATCGGACTGGAGATGTGTGTCACAGGTAGCTGGAGCTAATCTAATTCCATGTTGCTGTCAAAAGGGATTATTTCCCACTGCCTGCATCTTCTGTGTGCTGGCACCACCACTAGAGTAGTCATGTCAGATGGATTAGGGAGCTCAAGTCCCTGAAAGCAGTATTGTAGAACAGCTCCTGCCTTGGGGGTTGGCAAGCTGATGTTCTGGCACATGAGAGGACTTGGACAGCAGTAGCCAGAAGCAGGGTGAGCAAGAATAGTCTTTGCAGTGGAGGCACGGGTGCAGATCAGTTGATCCTGCTGTATTCTCTGTCATTAGAATGCTAAGGAGGATCAGATGTTTTCTGTGCTCCAATATAAACTTCAGATCATGTCTCCTGGCTTGGTCAGTAGAAATACCGTTAGCTAAGGCTGACTCAAATCAATTGGCATGATTCACTCCTGCATGGGTATGGTATTAATGACTGTGGAACCTCAGATTTGCTCAAACAGTTCTCTACATCCCAAATAACCTGCTCCCATCTTTAGGCATCTAAAATACTGTTTAAATCATGCTCCTTAATCCTGTGGCTAGACTGTAGAGAATGACTGGGACTCTGCTCTCTTGTTCTAGCTGTAAGGGCTCGCTGTAGGCTGGTACAGCCTGAGCATTGGTGACCATGGAGCGAGAGCCCTATCCTTCCCATGCTCTGGACTACTTGGAAAGGACTTACCAGGAGACCCACAGTAGTAGATGTGGCTGGCGATGAATCTTGTCTCCTGTCAGTTGGGAGTGGGTTTTACACTCCATGTCTATACAACAGGTGGATTGCCTGCATAGGGCCCAGTCTGTCGAGAGCCTAGTTGGGGGAGAGGACTCACAGCGATGTCTTACAAGGCAGAAGGCTTTAGCCTGATTCAGTTGGCCTTGATGATCTCCATTCCAATGTTTAATGTCATTCCTTTGCTGTTTCCAGCACTTTTCACAAGTTTCTGCCATGTGCCAGCTGCTATTGGCCCCTGCTGAGTGTTCTGTTGTGGTGAGGTGGCCCGTAGCTGGCCTTGGCTGGATGTCCATGGTCTCCCTTGCCTCCTAGTCTCAGGGCTAAGGGAGAGGCATGGAAGTCGCTGCTGTATAGTAACTATCCAGCTTTGTCCTTCTCTTTTTCAGGCTCCTCCAGGCGAGTCGGGGATGGGAAATGCCAGGCGTGAACCCCCCTATTCTCCTTGTAACCAGCAGGTGAGAGTGTCCCAGGAGAGTCAATGTGGGAAGAGGGAGGCAGCGTGCTTCCAGGGCAAGATGGTACCAGGGCAGAGGGAGCTCAGAATCATTTTCATTCTTGAGGTGGAGGAACATCAATCACAAGAGGAACTAGAGAACTGGGGGAAGAGCTCTGCTCTTTCAGAATGTCTCAGAGACCCAGCAGTATAATTAACTAGTCATAAACTCAGTGGAAAGTTATTGCTCTGAGGGGTAATGAGCAGGGGAGTACCTAGAGTGACTGCAGAATAGGAGTTGTCTCTTTTGAGAAGTGGCCTCAGCAATGCCTTGTCCAGAGACTATTGAATTTTGGCAATATCAGAAGAAACTGAAAAGTCAGGATTTGGAGAATCATCCCAGGTCTGCAAGCCAGGAGAACCATCCCAGGTCTGTAAACCAGGAGAACCATCCCATGTCTGTAAGCCAGGAGAACCATCTCAGGTCTGCAAATCAGTGCTGCTCAGTCTCCCAGAGGCCCCTGGTTCTGCTGGTGACACTGCCAGCTCCCCACATCAGATGTTGGGAAGAAAACAGAACATCCTGCAGCAGGCAGTCACAGATGAACCTACCCTTAGGGAGTATTTTCTAGCGCTCTTTTGTACAAGGCCAGCTTTCACTCTGAAATGGGAAGTTTCTGTATTCTTGGTAACTTGGATTTTATGGTGGGTTTGGTAAGGATTACCCGTTCTCACAAGCCATTCTTGGTTCTCATTTCAACTCTGTTCTCTTCTTTTAAATCTTCCCAAGTCTCTGATTTCACTTCTCATCCTGGGCAGGAGGTTCCACAGGTCACTTCAGCCTTTGGAAGGTCAATATTCATAGATGGAATTTTTTAAATTTTCCCTTCACAGTCATTACATCTTCCTGGTTTTTCTACTGGGAGCTTTGTTCTCTCTCCTTAGTCATTTTTTTTTTATTCCTGTGGAGTGCAACTGCTCTCCAGCTGTGGTGCCACTGGCTCTGGCACTTCCTCTGGATTTTTCTGTCTAGAAGGAATGGAGTGGGATGATACTCCTCATTCTACAATAGAAAGAGATCTAGATACTAATTTGCTGCCGGAGCAGGGCCACAGAAGGGCAACGGACCTGGTGCAGGGCCTGGAGCACAAGTGTGATGAGGAAGGGCTGAGGGACCTGGGGGGTTTAGTCTGGAGAAGAGATGGATCAGAGGGGACCTTATCGCCATCTACAACTACCTGACAGGAGGATGGAGCCAGGAAGGGGCTGGTCTCTGCTCCCAAGGAACAAGGGATGGGACAAGAGGAAATGGCCTCAAGCTGTGCCAGGGGAGGTTTAGGCTGGAGATTAGAACAGTGTCTTCACCAAAAGGATTATCAAGCACTGGAACAGGCTGCCCAGGGCAGTGGTGCCATCACTGTCCCTGGAAGTGTTTAAAAGATGTGTCTGTGTGGCACTTAGGGATATGGTTTAGTGGTGGCCTTGGCAGTGCAACGTTAATGGTTGAACTTGATGATCTTAAAGGTCTTTTCCAACCTGAGTCTGTGATTAAAGATTCTCAGCTCTTGAAAATGTGATCCTCACTTGAAAATGTGAGGGCTGCCCAAAGGGTGGCCGTGCAGCTGCTCATAGAATGATTCAGGAGAAAGGTCTGGTCTAAAAGCACAGTCTGAGCAGGTCCAATTAGATGAGGTTACTCAAGGCCATGTGCAGTTCAGTTTTGAACACCTCTGGAGATGGGAATTCTGCATCTTTCTGAGTGTCAGCTCCATTGTGATTTTTTTTAACTTGTGTTTGGATGGGATGTTCCTTGTTCTCATTTGTTGTAGGCAACTCTCCTAGTACCCTAATGTTTCTGTTTATCAGTGTTTTGACATTGAAGGCTCAGTGCCAGTGTCCTTGCCCCTAGCAACCATCTGCTCTTCTAAGCTGGGATGGGCTTGCCCAGTGATAAATTGTCTTTAGAGTCCAATGGCTTGTCATTATCCTGTTCCTGTGACAGCAGTGACAGCTTTGTCTCACAGCAGTCACTGCTCTGACAGTGGAAACTTCCCAAGTTCACTCTGTCTTCTGTGGCGCCAAGAAGAATAAACAAGGTCTCACTGATGCATTCTATGGAGTTAAGAGCACCCAGGACCATTTTTTGTGGGTGCAGGCATTGCCCTCTCCAATTTTAGGCTGGATGTCTCTAATTCCCTGTTATGTAGCACTTGCTGTACTTTGTTCCAACAGACCAACTTCAGGGGTTTTGTATCATGAATTCCTTGTGGCTTGAGCAATGTATTTAATGATCTAATAGCCAATTTCATGACTTTGTTTTAGCCCTCTGAGGCCATCAGCAGGTTTGCTCCCTGCTTCCATTCCTGAGTATGTGTGTCACTTGCAGAGCCTTTTTTATTGGTTTATGGCTGTTGTGAACTAGCGGCGCTGGCAGTTGTTCCTGAAGAAGCCTTGGTGTCCAGTGCTGAGCCCTTAGTCATGCCAGTGGCATTCTCAGCCCCACACACTCTACATGAGCTTTCTGTCACATTTACCTGATTTAGTATTTTCTGGATCAGAGCCTTATGCAGCAGCCTCCTGTGTGTCAGGTAAAGCTGTATCTGGTGGATTTAGTTCTCTCTGGACAATGAATGTTATACAAAATGGAACAGGTCCAACAGATAACATTGAAGGACACAGGGCCATTGCCAGCCTAGGGGCTTGTACATCTGGTGGGGATTCAGGAGACTTGCACTTCAGACTGTTGTTCTGGAGTAGAAGTTCCAAGGAATTGCATCTCTAATTCTGTGCCACCATCTGTTTTTAATGTAAGTTCTTTGGTTTTGACACCTTGTACTCCAGCCAGAACTTAACAGGCAAAGTTCAGAGATCTGTGGGATCCTGAGGGAAGTGGGGTTACTGAAGGAAGCTGGTGTCATGACAGCCTTGCCTGGCCTTGAGTTCTGGAAGCTTCCTGTCGGGGAGTAGCAGGCGAGGGGAGGAAGAGGGTGTCTGGCGGGTCTGTGTGTGAGAGCCGAGGAGGGCCGAGGGGCTTTCTCCACGTCAGGGAGCTGCGTGGGGGCGCTGCCAGCTCCGGGAACGCGGTTCTGTGCGGGGAAAGGTGCCGGTCTCACGCGGAAATCCCCGTCTCTTCATTTTCTCTCCCGGTCTCTCCCCTGACGATCCTCCCTGGCATTGCCCCTCTCCAGACGCCTGCAGCCCCTCGGCCTGCTCACCTGGCAGGCAGGGAGACCCGCTTTGTAAGTGCTGCTGGTGTGCAGTGTGCTCTGCTGCTCCGTGCTGCTCCCACCCGGCACCGCTGCCTGTCGCCCTTCCCGGCGCCGCGTTCTCCTCTCCCGGGCTTGGTGCTCGCTGCAGGGAGCAGCACCCGGGGAAGCCGCTGGGGCTTGGGAGGCTGTTCCCTGCTGGCCACGGCTGAGATGGCATCTCTGAACGCTTCCTGGCAGCATCTCTGAAAGCTTCCTGGTGGCTTTGCTCAAGCTCAGTAGCAAGTGCAGAGGGCAGGGGATGTGGACAGGAGCTGGAGCGGAGAAGGGGAAGGTGGGGGTCAGTGCTTGAAGATGTGCAGAGCTATTGTGCCTTCTCACATAGCAGAGGAAGCTGTTGTGGGTGGGCTCTGGACTGATCCCCATTTGAAGAAAGAGGTATGGTGGGGGTTAGTGTGAGACTTGGGGGCTTTTCCCTCTATGGGGCAGGGAAGGGGTTGGGAGTTTTGTATTTCTGCTTGTATGGAGCAGGGTAAACTAAAAGGTTTCCTGTGTGGACTCCAAATTTACATCAGTATTTCTGTTTCCAGGCTTCCATTAACTTCATTACATCGCAGGATGACAGTAAATCTGTAAGTACATCTATCATGAGACCTTCTTGTAGTGTCCCTGTGCATCCTCCAGCACATCGAGCTTGTCTCTTCTTTGTGTGCTCAGTTCCAGCCCTGCAAGTCTTCACTGTTGGCTCCTATTCTGTCTTCTTCAGTTTTCTGCTATACCTCAAGTTTGTACAAATGCACCACATCTTAAACACCATCAACTTGAAAACTCGATGCGAGTGTTTTTGCAGCTTTTATTCCTGTTTACCCTTGCAGCTTTCACTGGTGTTTTTTCCTGGCTTAGTCAATTCCTGCTTTTACTCTCTTTAGCACTGGATATTCTCCTCACTTCCACACGGCATCCAACAGTGATGACATCTAGTCAAAGCTCAGACTCTTGTCTCTGCTCTTATGTCTGCATTTCCAACTAGAGCCCTAGATGGGCCTCAGTTTGTTTTCCTCCCCAGCTTTTGCCAATACCCATTCCTGGCTGATGTTTCCCTACTGCATTTTCCGTTCATGACACTTAGATTCTCTAAGCTTTGACATACTCATGCCATACCCCTCTGACCCTTGTAGCTACTCCTTGCATGACAGATTCTTCCTTGTGTCCTGGCCTTCTCTATGACTCACCAGTCCTGTTGTGACCCTGTTCCCTGTCCAGAACACTTGCACCAGAGGCATTGGTTGGTGTTTGCTTCAGTAGCTCTCCCTCTTGAGCTCAGCTGCATGGATTTGTCTTATTCACTTGCATGGCAGAGACATCTTGCTGCCCTAACTGCTCATTTCTCTCTCCCCCTTCCTCTCCTTCTCTTTCCTGCTCTCCTCCTCTGGCTCTGCCCCGCTGTGGGGCACTGACACGAGCAGACCAAGCCAGGCGTCATTCAGCCTCTTTCCCGAGTGCGACAAAATGCTGCCTCGCATAATTCGGAGGACGGGGACAGCCCCAATCCCTTTCAACAACCTGAGCTGTGCTTCAGTATCCAGAACTCTGTAAGTGGCCTGAGTTCATCCTTGCTGAGCGGTGTCTATCTGCCCCAGGTTGCTAAAGTGCCACTTCTCCTGGAGGGTAGGTGACTTGGTCATTTGAAGATGACATGCCTTAGCTAAGGCTGGTCCCGTTTATCTATCACTCTGGATGCCCTGGGTAAGAACTTGTCACAAGTAGAGTGTCATGGCTACCCCGTCCCTGTCAGTGTTCAAGGATGGGGCTTGGAGCAACCTAGTCTAGTGGAAGGTGTCCCTGCCTGTGGCAGGGGGTTGGAACTAGATGAGCTTTAAGGTCCTTTCCAACCCAAACCATTCCATGGTTCTATGATTCTATGATTTTTCTAACAGGGATGAGCCTCACCAGTCTGTGTCTTCACTTACCTGTTCAAGAAGTTAGCAAACTGTAGCAAAGAAGTTGAAACTCTATTGTGGCTGAAATCCCCAGAGCAGATACAGATTTAGATCATTATTTATGAGGTATTGCCT
This sequence comes from Nestor notabilis, assembly GCF_000696875.1. Taxonomy (NCBI): domain Eukaryota; kingdom Metazoa; phylum Chordata; class Aves; order Psittaciformes; family Psittacidae; genus Nestor; species Nestor notabilis. The sequence goes on along the minus strand of NW_009921500.1, from coordinate 32,965 downwards.
TCTGCTGAGGCATAAATCTTTCAGAACCTTTGTCTATCATGTCTTGCATCTTAGAGCAGGAGCTGAGACCAGCTTGCTGATAGTAAGTTTTATGATTTGCAAAATGATTGGTTTTGAAAGATTCATATTCCCTGGGCTGTATGTTGATGGATGAAAGTTTCAGGTATTTTGGTCTTTGTCATGACAGAAGACTGTATACCTGCAGTACAGCCTTTCTCTTTTCATTGAAGTTTGTATGACATAAGACCAAATTAAGAGACCTGATTTGCAGACAAACAGCTGTGTACAAGCCATGTAACGGGCCAGGATTCACATATTTACAATCTCTTCTGATCTTGATGTGCTGTTCTTTAGCCTATGCAGAATGGAACATCATCAAACAACATAATTTGGCCTCAGTCCAGGACAAAGAAAAATCACAAACACCTGAAACTGAGTTAGTGCAGCCAAAGGGATTGAAGAAATGAAGCAACTAAAGGGGATTTCCTTTCTAATAGAAACGAAGGTGGTGGTGTCATTTACTCCCTACTCCCTTTCATCTTTGTGATGCTTTGAGAAGGTCATCCCAACTCTTCCTCCCTGAATATGATAGGAGAGATCACAGGGAAGATAGGAGAGGAAAAACCCAGTAAAGACAAGGAACAGGAGGGTCCTCTTGGACCATATTAGATGCTTCTGAGTAAGTGGAATTCTGTGAAGGGAAAATTTGAGATCAAAAGCAGGTCTCCTCCAGATTATAGATCCCTGAGTGAGCTGCCACTGATTCCACCAGGCACATGCTAGTTGAATTGGGTGGAAATCCTCAAGGACTGTGACAGCAATGTGGCCCCTTGGTCCAGAGATCAGTCACAACGTTCTGTTCAAGTCATTGAGGATCTGTACCACCAAAAGTGTTGTTCCTCCACCACCCAAGAAGTAAATCAGGGCTGTGATACATGTGCTGCTGTATGTACCATGTACACAATATGCTGCTCATGTTTCTGCAGGAGCTGTCTCTTACATACTCCACTTCTCCGACTTTGCAGGCTGAGGATTGTGCTGCGTTTCCCCTATATTTATTTTTTTATAATACCTGTGGTCATCTTTACCTTCTGTCTTTGTTCCTGTAGCAGAAGCCACCTTCACCACCTTCTCCAGATGAGATCCCCTTCAATGTCAAGCAAGCATACAAGACCTTTGCAGCAGTGCCCTTGTCACACCCTCTGCTTGAGACACAGGTAACTAGTGCTGCATGGGGCTGTTAAACCAGCAGTGGTACAAACTGTTTGTACAGTGTTTGTACACCAGCAGTGGTACAAACTGTTTGTACAGTATTTGTACACCAGCAGCGGTACAAACTGTTTGTACGATGTTTGTACACCAGCAGTGGTACAAACACGTGCGTGAGTGCTGCAGGTAAGCAAGGGAGGTGTGAGAACAGGAAGGAGGTAGTGATCTGGTTCCTCTCATGAAGGAAGGACATGTGGAGGTCCTCTTGGGAGTTGGAGTCTGTTCCTGTTGTGGATGGTCACCCTGCAGAGTCCTGTCCATAAACATATTGAGTCCTGAAAGGTCACTGAACTTTGTGTTGCTGTTACTCTCCCTGGACATTGGGATGCTGTAGGATAGCTGTGCTGTTCTGAGAAAAAGAAACTCTCTGAACTTCCAGAGTCCAGGGCCAGGCTAAACCAGTTCTGAGGAATTTTTCATTACATTTTAACTTAATTGGAACTGTTCCTTCTCCCCTCCATGTGTTTGAATCATGGAACCATTCAGAACAGATGAGGCATCTGGAGGTCATCTGCTTAGGTCCCCTGTGCAAAACAGGGCAAAAGGCCCAGTCCACTGGAGCCTTGAATTTCCAAGAATGGAGATTCTGAGGCCGCTGTGGACAGTCTTTTCCAGTGTGTGACCATCTCTGCTGTGAAGAGTGTTCTTTCTATGTTTTGTCAGAATTCTTTTACCACAATCTGTGTCTCTCTCCTCCTTTTCCTGGGCACCTCTGAGGGTTCTTGTCCCCCTTCAGTGGATTGGGGGGGTACCATTTCTTCTGGTAAATAAATATTTTTTTTCTTTTCTGAAGATTTTTCCACTTCTTAGAAGTATATTTTTGATAGTTGCATCTTTGATTTAAAGTCTCAGCCTCCTCCATCTCAAGATGAGCTCTCTGCTCCTGTTCTTCTCCTATTCCTCCAAGTTTTTCAGTTTTTGCTCTTTTAAAAGTTGTTGCCACTTGTTTCACAGAATCCCAAATTGGTTTGTGTTGGAGGGACCTTAAAGTCATCCACTTCCAACCTCCTGCTACGGGCAGGGACACTTTCCACTAGAGCAGCTTGCTGCAAGCTCCTGTGTCCAGCCTGGCCTTGAACACTGCCAGGGATGGGGCAGCCACAGCTTCTCTGGGCACCCTGTGCCAGTGCCTCAGCACCCTCACAGGGAAGAACTTCTGCCTAAGAGCTCATCTCAGTCTCCCCTCCATCAGTTTAAAACCACTCTGTTTAGCCCTTAATTTAATGTAAATCCTTATAACTCAAAATTGTCAGTGTCTTGTGTTAATTCTGGGGCTGTTTTGTAAAACAGTCCATCTTGTCTGGACTGCTGCTGTTCATGTGGCATTGGTGACACTTAGCTGGAGGGCAGGAGTGGTGGTAGGAAACTTTCTGGTTAGAACATGCCCCTTTCTCTGTGTCCTTAGGAACTGCCTGGTCAGACCAGCACAGAGAATCCCAAAGCTGCCCTGGAGGTGAGTTCTGCTGGCTGGAGCTGGTGGGAGGATAGGGAGTTGCAGAGGATACAGGCTTGGGGCAGTGGCTGAGGGGACAGGATGACAGTTTGTGTGCTCGGGGAAGGCTGAGGAGGAGGAAGAGGAGGCTGAGGAGGACATGGCAGGGACCGGGCACATACTGGGGGTGATTGGGAGTGGTTTTGCTTGGTCACTGTGGCAGTGCTGGTGTGGCTCTCATAGGTGACCACGCAGAGCCCCAGTGGCCTGCCCAGCCCTGAGCAGAGGTCCTTCCGCGAGAGGCAGAAGTACTTTGAAATTGAGGTGAAGCAGCAGCAGATGGACAAACCTCCCAAGCGTGTCTCCTTGGTGGGAGAGGATGATCTGAAGAAAATGAAAGAAGAGGAAGGTATGTTGGAATCTCTGCAAGGACATTTGGCCTGTTCAGTGAATCCTTTCTCCATGGGAGACATAGAGAGCACCCGCACCAGAAATCCAACACTTCCAAAAGGTGGATATAAAACTATTATTCATAAGGCCTGGTACTAGCTTGAAGTAAGTGGACATGAAGGAGTTTTTGGATGCTGCACTGTTGTTGTGAGAACTGGTGTAAGTGCTGAGTGGTGCAAGAACTGGTGCTACTGGTGCAAGTAGAGGAAGTCAGAGCTTCCTCTACTTAGTGAACACCTCAATAACATTTTGAAAAGCTACTACAAATGGTGATGATTCTTTGTAAGCTGCTGGGGCTGATGCGCATCAGTGTGGGGCTGCCCATGGCACCCTTCCATAGTATCTGACAGCAGAGCTTTTATTGCTCAGTGTGCTGCTCTGATTTTGCACAGGGCTTGCAACAGGAGGGAAAATTACTGCTATAGTTTTTGATGTACTTTTGTTCTGCTTGAGAGTTGTTTTAAAAGGTGATGTGGAATGATGTTAAATGGAAAAAAAAGGCTTCTACCAAAATCCTGTTATGTTCAATAGCAAAATGAAGGTGGAATTAGGCTCCTGGGTTTGAGACTTCTGACCCTGTTGCTTGCAAAGATTATTGTAGTACTTCTTTGGTAAATTGTTGGGGGTTGGGGGTGTGGGTGTGTTCATCTTATAAACAGCTTTTCTTCTCCTTCCCACCTTCCCTCCTATATTCCTGTTCAGAGGCTTGTTATGAATTTGTCCAGAGCATTAGAAACCTGATTTTCACTTAGTTCAGGAATATGAATACGTTTTAAGACAAGAGTAAGCTCATAAAAGATACAAAGGAAGGTAAGAAAAAGAAATTGCAACCATTGTCATTTTGGGTTTCTTCAATGTAATGTGCCCAAAAGAATCACAAGTCCAACATAAGAATTTATCTAGGTATATCAGACTCTTACTGCTGGCTAAGAGAGAGATACAGGAGACACAAATATCAAGATATAAGGTATGAAAGGAAAACAGTAGAGTAATGATGAGTTTCAGGCTTGTATTTCAGCTTGTTGTGAGACCTACCTAAGTGAGGTAATTGAGGAGAATTGAAAAATATGCCTCTGGAAGAGAGATCCCTGGTGAAGATGGTCCAGACAATAAGTTCAGTTTTAGCTTACTCCGGGTGAAACATCGCAATCAGATACCTCAGAGTGGTTAAGTTTCATCCTCTGAATCTTTGCAATTCTAGGACTTACCCA
>NW_009921500.1:7469-28572 GCF_000696875.1 Nestor notabilis | reverse complement strand
TCCTGCTGCTTAGGGCTCCTGCTCCCAGCAAGCTGTAGCATTAGAAAGTTCAGCATCTGGGCACACCTGCTTTCCCTAGTGTTCTGTCTGCTTTTGTTTCTGTTAAAAACATCCAATAAAAGAGGCCAAGCAGCATTATTGCTTTGCAGTTATGGTAGACAGGTCAGAATAGAGCAGAATATTTCAGTTGGAAGGAAGCCTTACAGTGATCATCTAGTCCAGCTGCATGACCAAAAGAGAGCAATGAGGTTGCCCTCAGCCCCCTTCTCTCCAAAGTAGACAAGCCCAGAGCTCTCAGCTGCTCCTTACAGGAGGTGCTTCCAGCCCTGACACCAGCTCTTTTGTCCTCCTCTGGACACATTCAAGAACCTTCACATTCTTCTTAAATGGTGGGGCCCAGAACTGCACCCAGTGCTTCAGGCGAGGCTGCACCACCACTGAATACAGCAGGACAAGCCCCTGTCTTGACCATGTGTCTCTGCTGTGGTGGATGCACCCCAGGATGCGTTTTGCCCTCTTGGTGCGAGGGCACACTGCTGGCTCTGCTGACCCTGCTGCCAACCAGCACCCCCAGGTCCCTTCCTGCAGGGGTGCTCTCCAGCCACTTCTGTCCCTGTTTAGACTTGAGCCTGGCATTACTCTGTCCCAGGTATGGAACCCAGCAGTTGTGCTTGTTAAACTTCGTGCTGTTGATGATGGCCCAGTGTTCCAATCTACCTAGATCACTCCGCAAGGCCTCATGTCCCTTGAGAGAGTCAGCAGCACCTCCCAGTTTAGTATCATCAGCAAACTTGCTAATGGTGCATTGAACTCCTGCATCCAGATCTTTGATATAAATATTGAACAGATCTGACCCCAGAATTGAGCCCTGAGGAACACCACTGGGTCTGGTTACCTGCAGAATACCTGCTGCAGAGAGCACACAACTTCCAGTTTGAGGATGCATGCAGTCAACATGATGAACTGCTGAAATCTGTTCTGTAGAGCATCCAGGAATGGAAGTGTAGTGAATAGGGAAGGAGGGACTGAGAGAATGGTGTAGAGTTTGTTGCATCTGAAGCATTAGTGGAGTGGAGGAGAAACAAAGGCATCAGGTTGCATCCTTGTGTGGGGGTTCAGGGAGTGCTTTGTGGTGCAAGATGAGTCTGTCTTATTTTGGCAGCTCGAAAACTGCAGCAGAAACGTACCCTTCTGTTGGAGGAAGAAGCAGAAGAGGATGAGGTGGTGAAACAGGTGCCTGAGATGAGCATGCAGTCCAGTGTCATCATTGAAGGAGTTGAGTACAAGATTGAGAGACTAAATGGAAGGAACACCCAGGCTCCAGCAACTCGGTAAGACACAACTACTAGCTCAGAACCACCTTCATGTGTCAGGCATGTCACAGTAGCAGTGATATTCAGGGAAGAGGGCTGGGCACAGAAACAGGCAGGCTTTTCCAGCTTGTGCTTTTCAGCAGAACAGCTGCTTCAGCTGTGCGCTGAGGTATGTAGAGATGTGGATTTTCAGAGGTAGCTCATTTAAAATAAGCTCTAATGCTGAATCTGGGTTTGGGAGTTTTTAGGCTTTTGTTTCCCAGTTCTCCTGGACTTGTCCTCCAGGTTTCCTTGATGGATGTTTTTCTAATTCTTGGGCATAGAACTGGGGAATGAGAAAAGGCTTCTCATAAGACTTCAGGTAGAAATAAGGCTGCACTAGGATAAAGTTGAAGCTGTCTTTATCTGACTCTCCCTTCTGAGTCTTTGGTACAGACATTCTTCTCTTCACAAACACTTCTACTGCCAGTCTTAGAGCGGCTGAAAACATTTATCCTGTCATTTTGAATCTTACTTCTTTTCATTGTTTCTGTCCAGTCTGTGTTGAGGAACTTCTCACACGAGGAATGCTCTGAGACCTTTCCCCTCTTTTGCTGACAGGGAAGGACAGCAGCCAGATGCAAACCAACTTCTTGGTTTAATGTGAAGGCCTACTTACCCCTACTGTTTTCACAGTGAAATGTGGGAGGTTAGAGGATAGTAAGGCCAGATCCATTAGATGACTTCCCATTGCTTCTTATCTGTGCTTGAGCAGATAAACAAAGGGCAGGCAGTGAATCAACTGAATTTCTTGAAATCTTTTTTTTTTTTTTGTCATGCCAGAGCAGAAACCGAAACTTAACCAGCAGTAAAAATAAGGGCTCAGAGCCATGATAAACTCTCTCACTGCCAAGTGAGCCACGGTAACTGTAGATATGTTCCTAACTGTGGAAGATGGACTTGTGTGACCTCTTTCATTACAGACCAGACTAAGGAGTATCTGCATGTGCACAGCCTAAGAATGCAGATGGCAACTCCAGCTCAGCTGGTTGGAAGCTTGCAGGAATTTGGTTATGAGCACAAAGCCTCAGTGTGTGAAGCAGTTGCATAGAGTGGCTACACCAAGAATCCCTGTTCTGAGATTGCTCAGGATTCATCCCTAGCCCAAATGTGCATTCACTAACAGGTCAGGAGGGATGTCCTTTGTTAGCATTCAGGCATCCCAACACTAGCAAAGAGCTGGAAGCAGCCAGACTGATGATCATGAATGGCAGCTGGAAAAAGCCAGGCTAGAGCTGTGCAAGAACTTGCCAGCAGACACAATGCATTACATTTGAAGAGTGTGTGTGTTAGTGGATGATTGGCCTTCAGATGAAGGAGTTCTCCTGAGGAGTTAGAGTGTCAACATTGATGAAATCAACAAGGAAACGCTTGCAGCAATGGGGCAGGAGCTGTTGAGCAAAATCATTAAGGGTTACATCTTCAAAATGAACTGGCTGTTGCTTTCTGGGGCTTGGATCTATTCCAGACCTTTCTTGGGTGTTAGCCTGTGGTACTATGAGCTGATGTGCTTGTTTTGCTCTAGGTCCTCTGAGGTCAATGAGAACAACAGCTCACAGAGGAGTTCAGTGGAGGAGGGAATCAAGCCTGAACAGAGAACCAACTCTGTGTCCGGGTAAGTGGATCATCAACATCCTTTGCCAAGGAGCTGCCAAATAATGGAGCAGATGGCTCCTCCTTTTAGCAGACCCAGGGTGTAAAAGGAAGGATTTTGTGGAGAAAGGGAAACTGTGGTCAGAACCAACTTGTTACAAGACACTCATCTCCTCTGTATGTTCTTCCGTCTCCCACAGCGGTGTCCTAAGATGTGGTACTAAACAGTTGCTTGGGGGTGTCAGTCATCACCTCTTACCTTGAAAACAGGCAGATGAGAGCTGTGGTGGCCCAGGCCAGCCTACCTCTCACTGTTTCTCTCTCTGCACAGATTGAGTCCGTTATACCTTGGAGCAGGGGATCCAGTAGCACCAGTGAGGACAGCCAAAGCTGAGCGGCGGCACCAGGAGCGGTTGCGAATGCAGAGTCCTGAGCTTCTGAGTGGTCAAGAGAAGGAGCTTTCTCCAGCAGAACGTCGTGCTCTGGAGGCAGAGAAACGAGCCATGTGGAGAGCAGCACGGTGAGACAGAACTTCACTGTTCTCTTCACTGTACTACATCAGGGAAAGGGGACCTGCTGCATGTCTTTTGGATTACGTGATATTAAACCAGGGACTACGCAAGCCTTCCTAAGGCAGGTGTTAGGGGAGGTTATACAGGCTCTGTTCAAACAGCATGAAGCATCCGCTGCTTGGCTGAGCTGCTTCTGACAGCTACATGGGTGAGATGCCTCTTAGAGCTTGCACAATTGTGAAGACAGTGGAGTGTTATAAAAAACATAAACACCTTCATGTGATGGTGACTGTGTTCCTTCCCTCTCAGCACACAACTTCCCACTTCCTTTGTAACATGTAAAATATGCTATTTATTGAAGCTGCAAGGTGACATACTCAAAATGAGAAGTGAAAAGAGCATTTCACATGTCCAGCGCTGCTAGACTGGAAGACTTGCTGAAGCCAAGAAATTAGCAAGTGAGGGCATTCACACACAAACTCTTTCATCACCTGTGAAAGAGGGATTAAAAGTTGTTTTGGAAGAAAGAGAACTTCCTAGCTCAGAACTTAAGACTCGAAGCTAGTCCTGGCACTTACTATGTCATGTAATTCATCTCAAAAATTAGTCAAGCTGCTTCTATAACTACAGTTTACTTCCCGTAATGTTCCTGTAGGAGGCATTCCAGAAACAATCTGAAACAGTCTTCTAGGGTTTGAAAGCAAGCTTTTAGACAAACATGGCTGTTAGTGGCTCATCCTTGCCAGCCCGCTAGGTAAGACACTGGAGGGATTACCATGAGCTGTGATACCACTTGGTATTTCCAGTGTTTGTGCTTAGACATGGATGGTAATGGTGCTGTCATCTTCTGGGAAAGCTCTGAGAATGTATAAATATCTAGTGGAGTCCTCAATGAGAGCTTGCTAACTATCTAGGCTTTGAGGGTACAGAGCTTCCCCTTGTTACTTGATCATGTGACAGATCTGCTTATGGTTTATTTAGAGCTGGACTAATGTCCCTTGTACCAGGGCTTTTGCCCTTCAAGAAAAACTTCCTTGGTATGTCCAGCTCTTTGCCTTGGATGAGTCTGTCTCATCTGGAAGTTTGTTTCTGAAGCACGGCCTTATTTTCATTGCACTGTCCTGTAATGCCAGAGAACTGAACAGGTCACTGGAAAGCCTTTTTGTTCTGTGGAACTTTGTTTTGGAAGAGATTGGTTTCTGTCATCTTGCAGCATGTTTGTTGGACCATTGAAGCTGGCCCTGCTTTGAGCAGCTTTTGGTTCAGATGACCTCCAGAGGTCCCTTCCAACCTGAATTATGCTGTGAGTCTGTAGTTAGTAATCTCTCCTTCCCTTCTCCGCACTGATGGGGATGCCTGCAGATGAGTCAGGATGTCAGCAGGATGTGCTCTGCCAGGATTGTTTCCACCCTGTGCTGTTGTTTCATGCTCCAAACTGTGGGACTCTGTCTGCTGCTCTGATTCACTCAGTGTTCTGCCATAGTTGGCATCTCACGCCTGTTCTGGTTGATGCTGTTTTCGTGGTTTCTGTGTCACAACTTCTCAGGCAGCATCATTTGCAAATGGAAGCTCTCTATTGTTACATTAAGCCAGGAAGAAGAAGCCTTTTACAAAAATACAAGTGGAAGAGAATTTGCAAACAATGCCTTCCAAAACAGCCCTACTGCCCTTCTGTTACAGGGCTAGAAGCTGCACAGGGGCTGTAGAGCCAAAGTGTGCTAAGAAACCATAGCCCAGAAGAGACTAGGTAGGACCGAGATGACCCGAATTCTTGCTTAATAGTCCTTCTGTATCCCTACCTCCTAACACAGTGCAGGTGCACAGAGAGGAGTGTACTGGCACTTCTCTGCCTCACAGGAAGGCTGTGAGCATTGAATACATCAAAACTGACTGTCAGTATGATGCTGTGTGAGCACCACAGTACTGTCAGGAGTAGACATGTTGCAGTTGCTGCTTGGTCTTTCACCTAAGAAAGAAAAAGCTCCACTGTTGTATTTGATCCAACAAAGCAGAAGCTGTCTGTTGGGCTCTTCCTCCTGAAAACCAACATTACTACTGGGAGAGGTGGTACTGACTGATCTGCCACCCCTGCCCAATTAGACACACAGGGTTTTTTCTCTCCCTCATGCCTCCACTTCTCATGTGTATTTCCTCATATCATGGGGCAGGCTTTATGAGGTAGTGTCAGCTCTGATTCCTCCTGCCTAAGGATTAACATATCCAAGGCATGCTTTTTTGTTTCAGATGGGTGTAGAAAGGAGAAACATGACATTGCCTGCACAAACCTTGAAAGCAAAGCCATGCCAAGGTCATGACTCGTGTCACAGGACGTGCACCACTTGCTGCAGGGCTCTGTGTTCTTCCATGAACTTGTTGCTGTTGCCAGCAGATAAATCTGACAAATGCTGGGTGAGGGGGCAGGATTTTTGGGTGATCCTGTAGCATTACTGAACATCTGAGTCTGGATTAGCTGGGGTCTTGCTGACATTGCTTAGGGCACAGTAAATATTCTACATTACACTGTAGAAGGGTTAGTAAGTGTTGAGGATAGTGGGTTTGTCCGTTGTGAGCAGGAGAGAGATCCCTGCATTCCAAACCTTCAGTCTTTTCTCTTCTAAGCACATTTTGTTCATGGCAAATGAACTGGTGAAGGAAGAGCCTTTTAGAGGTAAGAGAACATGAGAAGGAGAAGCTACTTGCAGCCATCTTGCTTGTCAGTTACGAGATCCAGTGTTACTGGTTTTAAGTTCTGCAGACCAGGTCCTCAGCTCCACTTTGCTTCTGATACCAAGGTGTAGCTTTTTATTCTTTATTATTATTTATTGTTTATTATTTATTTATTATTATTTGGGGTTGGAGCTGGATGATCTTTAAGGTCCCTTCCAACCCAAACCATTCTGTGATTCAGTTCTTGGAGAAGTGCTTGGCTGATTCTTTGGGTAGGGTTAAGGCTTGACATATTTTGGCATTGGCAGGAATCAATCAGTCACCGTAATGTGCTTCTTTTTGTAAGGATGGACTGCCCCCTGCTACCACACATCTCCCAGGATGATCTGGTTGCCTTAGGATCCCAATTCTGTAATTGTAACACAGTGATGTGATGGCAGCCAGGGCTCAGGTCTTATTTCCAGAGGCCCCCAAGCAGCACCACATGTGTGCTGTGGGAGGGAGGACTGTACTACCCTGCACATGATGCTGCAGCCTCACTAATCTGAATGTTCTTTAAGTGCATGCCACTGATTTTATTACTTTCTTTCTAATCTTCTATCTTCTGCTTCTTTCCAGTTCTCTGGTCTGTGTGCTGTCACTCGTGACCCCATCAGTTTGCACCTTCTTGGGCTTTCCTTTTTCTCCCTGTGTCATCAGTGCTCTGCCAGGACATGTGTTCCCCCACCCCAGCACATCCCCCTGTGCTCTGCTGGGACAAACACACTGGGATCCCAGCTATATGAGTGTTCTGGGCACACACAGCTGCTGACATTCGTGCCATAGGAAGAGTGTGATTGAGAAGGTACAGGCACATACACAGAAACCACCCATGTTCTGGGCTGCATCACCACAGCATGAGTAGCAGGTCAGGGAGGGGATTCTTCCCCCGTGCTGCGTGAAGGGGAGACCTTAGAGCAGCTCCAGTGCCTAAAGGGGCTACAAGAAAACCTGGAGAGGGGCTTTGGACAAGGGATGTAGGGACAGGACAAGGTGGAATGGCTTTAACCTGCCAGGGGGGAGACTGAGATGAGACCTTCGGCAGAAGTTCTTCCCTATGAGGATGCTGAGGTGCTGGCACAGAGTGCCCAGAGAAGCTGTGGCTGCCCCATCCCTGGCAGTGTTCAAGACCAGGTTGGACACAGGGGCTTGGAGCAACCTACTCTAGTGGAAGGTGTCCCTGCCCATGGCAGGGGGTTGGAACTGGATGAGCGTTAAGGTTCCTTCCAACCCAAACCAGTCTGTGAGTCTACGATTCTATGATACTGAGGGGGGCAGGTGTCCAGCAAGGGCTGTCTGCATCTTGGCAGTTTTCCCACCGTACACACACTGTTACAGACACACCTCTTGCCTGTGTACCAGGGCCTGTGGCAGAAAGACCTCTTGTAATGTGCTTGTTTGTTTTGCTTCCCCTTTTCTTGTGCTCAAACAAAGGTGCACACTAACATGTGGTCAGATTTATGTATGCAGATGTACACTAAGAGACTGTCATCAGCTGTGTGCATGCACACTCACTCGTGCCTTGTACTCCCTCAGTCTGCTTCACATATACACACATACACACCTTTGTAACTACCTCCTGGGCCATTTCCATTGGTCTGCTGGGGGTTTCCAGTCCTCTCCTGCTAGCCATGAGGAGGGCAGTCTCTAGATGCTGAGGCTCGGAAGGCACATCGTCCCAGATTGCCCTCTGGAGGTTTCTGCTGCTTCTGCAGCAGTTGGTGTTGGACAGGGTCCTGTTTTAGTCAAGGCTGCCCCTATATCAGACCCATATTTCTCCTTGTCAGGGTATGTTCCTGTATCTCTTTCTTTCTTTCCCTGCGGTTGTCTGCTGCGATGTTCATTACCATCATCTCCTCTTCCTCCTTTTCCTCCTCCTCTTCCTCCTCCTCCTCAGATCCTCAGCTCTTGAAGACAGTATTAAACAATACGAGCAGGATCTGGCCAGGAAGTTGTACCAGTCCCGACAGTGGGCTCCTGCTCCCGGGGCCAGGCCGACTCAGATGTCTAGTGCAATGCAGAGTCACGCCTCAAGAACCCCTGGGTCAGGAAGCCAATCCAGGTGTGCACAGCCCCTTCCCTGCCAGCTGCATGTCTGTATCCCTACATCCCAATGCAGTGCTCTCAGCTGTGGCCTGCCAGGGGTAGGAAGGAAACATTAGTGGTTGCTGGTGTTCATTCCCTGAGGTCCCACAGACTACTGGCAGTTGCCTTACTGAGGATGCGGGGGAAAGCTGGGTCTGACTGGGAGAAAGGAGCAGACATTGCTGAGGGCTGAGCCCACTTTTTTTTGGTTATCTCTTAATGTCCTGATGGCTGAAGAGGGTTAAGATGCAACATATTGAGAGCACAGAGGAGAGCAAAGTCCTGAGAACTGATCTTATTCATTTAAACCCCAGCAGTTCCTTTCCCAGCTTGGGCTGCTGTCCCATCATGTATGGCACCTCTGGGAAGGCCTGCAGCTTCTCAGTTTGTTGAAGCTTAGCTCTAGGCTCTGTTCAGCACATACAGTGGCATGTGTGTTTCAGGGTGACAGCAAACCAAGCTGTTCTCCTCTCCTGCTTTGAAAGTCTGTCTGCCTCAGGGAACCATGGGTGCTTGGCTTCACCTTTCTGCACTCAGCCTGTTAACTGTGGTCTGGCTGCTGGGTGCAGAAGGTGGCATTATCTCTTAGCAGGAAGGCAATGTCTTATGTCTTTTTCTCCCTCCCTCATTTCTGAGGCAGGATGAAATCACTTGAACAGGATGCTCTGAAAGCCCAAATGGTTATTGCCAAGTCCAAGGAGGGGAAAAAGCGCAGCACACTGGAGCAGCTGACGGAGTCACCTTCACCTGTCCCCACCCCATCACCAACACCACTGGAAGGTACTGTACAGCCGTCCCTTCTCTGATGCGAGAAGTTAAGGCTTCTCTAGCTTTTAACTTGCTTGAAAGCAGACCTGCTGACAGCAAGTGCCTCCTTCAGCCTGGACTGGAAGGTTCTTTGGGGCATATGACATCTTTCAGCACAGGGGATGGGCCTGATCTATAGAATGGGGCACCCAAAGGTTCCAGGGAACCAGAGCAGAAGTAAAATCAGCATCATGACTGTTCTAGGAAGAGGAATGAGGTGTTTGTTCAGAGCAGTGAGCATCTTTCCTGAGCAGAGTCTTTTATCACACCCAAACACTGCTAAATGGAAGGGGCAGGTCTGGGGAACTGTTGCACAGATACAGGCCTTTGCTAAAGTACTTTTCTGTCATCTTTTGCAGACTGCAGTCCCAGAAACATCACTTCACCAGGAAGGCTGGTATGAAATCCTGCTTGCTTTTGGTATCTCGCCTATCATCCTGGGATTTCTCAGTCACTTGGCTTGGGTGTGGGCTCTGCATCTGGGCCATGGGATCCCAGCTTAAATAAGGCATGATAGGTGAAGACAGCACTGTGGCTGGAGCTCTGCCATATCCATTGTTAGAGGCATCGTCCCTGTTTTGCAACTCTGACGTAACATCTGGTTTCTGTTTCATGTTTTTATTATTTCATCCTTTACTTGGTTCTTCATCTCTGTGGTCAGAAAGCCATTCTCTTCAGAGACTTTGGCCCCTTGTTTCCTCAAGAGCATAAAACTGAGAACAGCAGCTGAAATCAGCATTTTCCTTTTTCTAAGCATATTGGTATAAGTCTGTATAAATGCACCAGGTCATTGCTGCAAAGAACTGTCAGCATTAGTAAGGCAAATGGAAGAGTGGAGCAGCTGCCCAAAAAGGGGACCTGGCTTTGCCCAAGGCTGTGCAATGCAGCCAACTCTGGATTAAACCCTGACTGTGCCACAGCCATCAGGAATCTTGCCACGAATCTTCCCATGAAAATAGGTTTTCTGCCTAAGCTGGTGTGCAAGTGCATTTTACTGCAGCATGTAATGTTTTCTCTGCAACGTGGGAGCCCTGCCCTGACACCAGAACAGTGCCCCAGAGATGCCCCAGTTTCAGAGGCCGTATCCCAGCACTCTGGGCAGTAACTGAGAATGATGCTATGCTTCTGGTTTCATCTTTGCATAGACTGACTGCTCAGCTTGCTGTTGGTTTTCCATCCATTTCTCTCCCCTTACTCTCTCTTCTCTGTTTCTTCTCTTTTGCTATCCCTTCTAGTCCATGTCTGAAAAGAAGTTTGACTACCGGGAATTTGCTGCTATTCCTTCCTCCAAACCTGTTTACGAAATCCAGGTATAAACTGCATGCTAAGCTGTCTGTCAGATGGGTCAGGGCTTGCACATGAAGCAATGACCTTCAGAGCAGAGGCTGAATGATTTGAGGAAGTCCTCTTCAAAGGCCCTTCCTGCGTGGAGGCAATGAGAGCCTGATGTGCTGTATAACTGGGGGTTTACTGGTGACTTCAGTCAGGTGGAATTGGGAAAAAGGTGGTCCAGACAGTTTTAAAATGAATGACAAAAGCTTTGCAAATAGAAAGCAGCTACATGACATGGTTTAGTGCAAGGTGTCCCTGCCCATGGCAGGGGGGTTGGAACTAGATGATCTTAAGGTCCTTTCCAACCCTAACTATTCTATGATTCTATGATACATCCTCACCTCAGTTGATCCTGAAATGGTTTTAAGTGAAAGATGAGAACTAAAAGGGAAGAAATAGCTATAGAAATGATGGCAAACAAATTGTAAATTGGCGCAAATGTTAACCTCACGCATCCATACACATCATATACATACATATTTACATATATATATATAAATATCCACCATCCTGCCCAAGCAGCATATGTGGTGCCAATTCTCATATGTTGTAACTCTGCTGTAGACGAACTGTGAAGTTATCACGTGGTAAGAGAAGACCAAGTTTTGAGGGTGAGTGCCATGGCGGGTGGTTCTCCTTCCTGAAAAAAACTCATTTCATTTAAGCTGCTTTGTCACAGAATCAGAGAACACCTGGGGATGGAAGGGACCTCTGGAGGTCACCTTGTCTGGCCCCCTGCTCAAGCAGGGCCACCTAGAGCCAGTTGCCCAGGACCGTGACCTGCCTTTCTTTTACCATCTGGGTTAGTCATTAACTGATTGGCATTTGTCACATCTGAGCAGATACTGTATGCTTGTGATTGATTTTTTAGTTTCCTATAAAGACAATGAAGCAATAACTTGCAGTTACCTTTGTGCTGTGTGTGGAGAGCTAGCAAGCTTTAACTTGCTGTCATGACACAGAGATCCCAGATCCAAGGTGTCATCCCCAAAGCCAGGCTGACTTTGACTTTAGCAGAGTTGCAGTTTGAGGATGTTCAGCCTTGGGGTAGTCACCTATCTTTTTATCTAAGAATCCCTTCTTTTCGTGGTGCACTCCTGCCCAGGTCCTGTACCAAATGAGTTAGAGGACTGGCCACTCTGCTCTGACTACTCGAGTTTCCCCAAGCCTCTGCCGAGGCCACAGTGCAGCACTGGGTCTTCATGCAGCTGAGAAGGTGCCTCCAAAGCAGACTACACCTCCAGATCACTAGGCAGCTCCTCTGGACCTCTCTCAGCAGCACAGTAACTAAGAAGCTGTATTTCTTCCTGGCCATAGTTGTACAACTGCATCACTGTCTTTGGATCATGCAAGTGCTGTTTGGCTATGCTGTGTTCCTCAGCAGTGGATGCCCAAGTCATGCCAAAGCAGCATGACCTCTACCACACATTTGCTTCTAAAGCACTAAATGGGCCCAGATCATCTCCCCCTCTTTCCTGCCCCCTCCAATTTTGCTGCTTGCACAAAATAAGCAAGTTATATGGAAATGAGAGCTTCTTGCACTCCCAGAGCTGAGAAACTTCCCTAATGCTTTCCGTGTAAGTGTATAGAACCTCCATCCTTTATCCTACAACTAAAGAGAAGTTAAACTACTCCTCACTTGCGCTCTTGAGCTAAGCAAGCAGATTTTGGTGAGTAGTGGCCAGAATTTTCAGCTGAGTTTGGCATTATTAAACTTGAATACTAAGCTCTGCTGAAGCCCTATCCTCACATTTGTACAGCTCCAGGGAAGTGTTGAACTCAGTGTATTGTGTACAGACCTATTAAGAATAGTGGAAGTAACAAATGCAGCCACTTTTGAAGTAAACAGAATACCTCAGCAGAATACTTTGACCTATCTATCCTTGAAGCTCTATATACAGCTAGATTAAATTCTCTATTTCGTCAACATAAGTAGAGTTTGGGACATTTATGCCTCTAACCAGAGTAGTGCTGATTTTCAAGCCACCTCAAGTTCATGACCTTGAGCAAAGTTGTTTTCTTATACTGGTGTCACTCTGGTTTGATGACCTACACGCAGCTCTGGTGGTTGGAGTGGACTTTGTTTTGTGAAGGCTTTAAAATCAGGAGGTGGTGGAGTTTCATGATTATCCCTTAGCTGTTTCTCTGCCATGTGTTGGATGTAACTGTTCCATATCCTACATCAGTTCTCTACACATACCTGAACAGAAAAAAAGAAAGTTGATTCTGCACAAGCAGCTGGGGCTGGGAACAGAGCAGGGGCAGAATTAGGGACTCTGAAGGAAATGTAGCTCATGTCTTTGCTGTCCTCCCATGTTTCTACTCATTTTCTACAGTCTTTATGCTTTCTGCCTTCCATGTCACTTCCAATCCTCTCCTTCATATACACACACAGAGTAGGGATAGCTCTGATGGGCAGGCACAGAGCTCATCCTGCAGTTCAGGCAAGGGGCAGCTTGACTTTAGCACAGAGGAGTAATGTTGTAATCACATAGTAATTCACTGAGTTACCAGCACTTTCGAGGGCTAAAGGTTCTCTGGAGTGTGTTGGAAGGCTGGAGGTGGGAAATTACCTGGCACTGGCATTACAGAGGTGGAGGCTCATGTCTTCTGTTCTCTTCCAGTCACCTGATGCAGCTGATGACCTCAGATACGTAGATGACAGAAATATCTCAGGTAAGCTCATGGCCGAAGGAGTCATCTCTATACTACTTGCTTCCCACCATGGTTCTAGAAGGTTCCCCTTTGCCTCCTTGTGGAATCAACCCTGAGGACTTCAACTTCTTGCTGCTTGAAGCCATTGAAGCCATGTCTTATTTTTGTCCATTCTAGAATGAAACCTCCAAACTCACCACCTTCCATTTGGGGTAGGATATTTGCATTGTGCTCTAGGGATGGCTAATGATGAATGGTGTGTAACAAGCATGCCTGGTTTTCTTCTGGGTTTGTGTTCTGGAGTAAAGAGGGTGGTAGAACATAGGTGGGAAGTTTTGGCCTCTGTCACCTGCTGGAAGTGGGTGACATTCATTGGGCAGGGTCTGCCCCTTTTGCTAGAGCAAAAAATCTTGCAGCCTGCAGCAGGCAGCTGCAGATAAATTTATCCTAGTTTAAGAGGTGAAAGCATTTGGTGCTCGAGTACCCACATGATTTTCCAAGCCTACGCGTGTGGATTTATGTGCGCGGTCCCCTAAATAAACAGGAACTGAAGCTTTGTCTGCTGTATCTCGTCAGGCTCTCCTAGCTATGGTATGTCCTTTGGTCCACAGCTAGAATAGACAGGCTCAGGCTATCTCCCACTTCAGTCTGGGTGGCTGTAGTAGCAGTGTGGAGCTTGGCAGGACCTCCCTGCTACTTAGGAATACTTCTGCTGGCATTTTATTTACTTAATTCTGTTTCTTGATAATTTACTTGGCTCTTCTGGGGTGTAGTGAATAACTACGTCTTATTCCCTTTCTGTACCTTTCATACAGGCAATTATCATATCAGTTACCCTTTTCCTAGGCTCATCAATCCTATTCATTCTTTATGTGAGTTGTTCCCATGCCCCTTTGGACCTTTTTTATTTCATCTGTGCTATTTTTAAGGTAGAGAAGGGCTGCAGGCAGTACTGCAAATGTAGGTACATGATGAGTTGATGCAGTGGCAGAAGGTGTTCCATATGTTCTCACATCTTTTCTGGTATCTAATCCTGAAATGAAATGGTATTGCTGAGAAGTGCCAGTGTTTTCAGAAAGCTCCCCCTAATGCAAACAGAATCATAAGCTCATTTTAAGAATGTTGCTTTCTATGTGCAATCAGGGTTATGTTACTTTTACTGAGCTTAAGCATCATCCAGTAGCATAAAAATAAACTCCCTGAGTCAGGACGAGGTTCTGCCAGGTCCAGTATTGTGTCTGATGCAAGCCACTGGGAAAGCCAAGAAAAGAGAATAAAAGAAGAAAAGTATAAAGTTACTCCTTTGAGAATACTACTCCGGGCTACAACAACATGTGTTTTAGCACTTCCTAAGCCAGAGGCCTTTAATTGTAGAGCTGTTTATTTCTTCTCTGAATCTCTTCACATTTGCAGTAAATTTCACCTTCCACATCATTGTCTATTCAACTCTGTAAAATCCTAATGCTCTTTTGTGTAGTTGAGTTTCATTTGACTACCCTGATACACAGCTTGGTACCACCAGAAGTTTCTTAATACAGTCTTTATCACTTCTACTCCTCATTAGTTACCAAATACTGACTAATACAGATTGCTCCTCTGTGTTGTGATAGCACGTAACATCTCCTTGCATGTTTTCTGTGTTCTAACCCTGAGGGACGTGCTGCCATATCCCATGGCAGCTTGTTTTCATTAAGAGCTTTGGCTGAGGAGCAGTTAGCAGGTTGTAAAATTTGTGTTTGCTGTGTCGAGATCACTGAACTTGCATGTTTGATGGCTCTTTTGGCAAATTCTAGTCAAAGTGGTTCTAAAAGGAATGAGTTCCCTCCAAGCCACACTGATTTCCTTCCCCCGCCAGTATGGATTTTTACCTGCATGTGTCCGTGCCATTTGTTTATACCCGTCTGCCTTATCTGGAAGTCAGTCATCTGCTTTCCAACCCCCGAGTCCTGCCAAGATGTCAGGTTTGTCACCTACATTTGGTTCTGAGGCCTTTTCAAACAACAGGTTCATGCTACTGTTAATACTTCCAGAAAGATTCATACTTGGGTACTGTAACAAGGGGGATGTTGCAATTTAGAGTCTAGCTGTAGAGCAGAGGATGGGCCACTGGGTAGAGCTCATCAGGCTGCAGCTTTGATCTGATAGATCTTCATAGATAACCTGCCTCGTTCAAAGACTTTAGAGGCTTCCCAGGAGCCAGTTTGCATTTGAAGGGAAAAATCTGTGGATTTGTGGAACTTTTCCCGTTTTACTCAAGTGTCTCACAGTAGTTGTTCAAGCCAGATTATCACAAAGGGCAGATGTCAAAGTGCGTCGGATACAAGCTCCTTTCAGGAGGGCGAAGAGCCACTGTAACAACAGTGTACTTTACATGCAGAACACATCCTAAAAGGCCTGAGATCAAGTTAACAGTGGGTCTGGCCCTGCCCCAGTGTATCTTTCCTGGTGAGGGACACAAGTCACAGTCTAAATTTACAGAAAGGACTTAGTTGTGTAACTGCAACACAAAGCAAGGCCACAACTCTCACCTCTAGCTATGGCGACTATAGCTGGTGGTCACACTGCTCTTTAGTGCACACCACTACTGAAACCAGTGATGTGCTGGGGACACTAGCAGACACCCGAGTCCTTTCAGCAGACTTGATTTTTCCTATGGCACTTCAAGGAATTTTCAATGTTGGGATATGTCTCTTCTCACACATGTGACTTCCCAGAATCCACAGAGGTCAGAACATGAGCTTGCACATCACCTAAAAGCTCTGGGCATGGGATTACTGGAGATCACTAGCATTTCAGTGTAGTCTCAAATTCAGCACCCCAGTGTACCCTTATGTCTACGTTAGCTGCATCAGCTTTATGCTTAACCTGGCACTTCTCTTAAAACGTTACCTGTTCTTGTCCTCACAGTTCCCCAGGAGCAGGATGGGCAGCCAGAGGAAGAGGAAATGTTAGTGACACACGATTCATCAACACCTACTTCATCAGCACTGGAAGAAATGGCCCTGTACAGCAGCAAACGCAAACTCCGACACAGCCGGCGCAGCTTGGAGGCAGCTGTCCCCACGTAGAAGATCTGATGGACTTGGGCGATGGAATAGCCCAGCACAGGCCTCTTGAGCTTCCTGTGCTCCAGGGACAGCACTGGACTGCCCACACTGCTGCCTCCTGGACTCTGGATGGGAACTGAGCACCCCAGGGAGCACTGTGGTCAACTAACTTCCTTTAAGGCTGTGAACCCTCTTTTCTCACCCAATGATGCACTGGGGCATGTCCTGAAAAAAATGGGACAACACTAGACTTACTGATGGCAAATTGAGAGGAGGTGTGGGTAGGACAGTGGGCAGCTGCAGCTTGTTAGCCTGTAAATAGTGTGTGCGGGGAAAGGGTAGGACAGGGAGAATATGAGTGTGTGTTGGGTTCCAGCTGTTACTTTCTCAACCTGGATTTTTTTAGTGGTTTACTGTGGGAGCTTTTCCTCTGGCATGAGTTAGAAGGAAGGTCCAGCCTACCTTTGCTCCTACTTAATTTCCAGTCTTTTGCCAAAAAGCATCTCCTCCCACCTCCCCCCACCCCAACCCATAACCTCACTTGCTTTTGGGAGTGTGTGGAAATGGGTGGCTTGGAGGCAAAAAGAAGAAAAATAAAAAAAGAGAAAAACAAAAGGAATTCCAGTGAAATGCCTCCCTCTGACATTGGTACCTGTGTGCTCAAGCAAAGACAACCAACTGAGTAGGAGTCTGTGCCAGCTCTGTGCCACTTGCCTCTGTGAGCACAGCAACCTGTCCTGCATAGGAAACTGCTCCTGCCAGCATTTTGTGCTATCCCAGGGGACAGGTACTACCTGGGTGTACACATAAGGTGTGTCTCTCGTGCGTGCAGTGTGAACCCCTTAACAAGCACACTGACTGAGTGTCAGAGGAGGCCAGGTATCCATCTTCTGTCAGCACCGGGACTGAACTGGGGCAGAAATGAGAGAGGAGCCGAGCAGCTGTAGCAGAGTGTAGCAGTGTGCATGTGTGACAGCAGTAGAGAGCAGAGTAGTTCGAGATTAGGGTACGGTGGCAGAGGTAGGAGGTGTAAACAGCAGATAAGATAGTGGGTTAGGATTCAGGAAATGGGGAAGGGTAGGAGTCAAGGGGTGTTACAGGTAGGAGGATACTGGTGGGTGATTTACCTGCTATCTGTGAAGTGAAATGTGATGTTATGGGTGCCCAGCTTGGGGCTCTCAAGGAGCAGAGTGAAGTAGGATGGGTCCAGCCTATGCCTTGCAATAACTACACAGTTCTACTCTTTGCCAACTTGTTGGCTTCAGACCCCTTTCCATGTGGAACAGGGAGGATACATGCTTGCCCAGGCAGGATGGAGAAAATGAAAATGAAAAGGAGCAGGGTGTGATTCCTGGTTTTCATGGGTGGCACAAGGGCTGTGAGCAGATTCTGTATCAAGTGAGCTCTGCAGATGTGGAGGAGACAGATGCTGCTGATAGCACTGAAATCAGTCTCTGCTGCCCACTACCGAAATAAAATATCCCCCCCTTTTTTTTTTGTTTTCTGTTTTTCTAATGCCCCTAACAGGGAGAAAGGTGCCTGAGCTTGGCAGGGACCCAACCTGTCCAACCTGACATAACCCCTCCAGCAGTAAGACCAGAGTTGGACCTTAAGCCTTTTGGTGGCTTGGGAGCAACAGGCACTTCTGCTTGTATATTTGCTGAATGAAAGAACTGGATGCAGTTTTTCTTTTAGTTGATACTCTCCCTTCATGCCAAAATCCAGTGGATCATTTTAACTGATTTCGTATGTTTTGATTTTACAGAGCTTTGAAGGGGGGGCTCTGATAAACTGCAGCTGTGGCTGCTTCCATCATCAGCAATTTGAGCTTTTCCTTTTTAAATCTAATTTTAGCATTTGCTTTTTAACAACAGCAATTTTGGAAACAATCCTGGATTGGGTTTGGTGACTAACTTGTGATTCTCTCTTTCTTTTTGTTTGCGGTACCTGGTGCCAGGCTCTGGGTTCTCTCCCATTCTCTCCTGAGAGACTCTGAGGGAAAATTAGCGCATCAAGACTGTAACTAGTGAAATTTGTACAACCAAAGAAATCTATTTTGTGGTTCAAGGATAATAAAGTTTACTTTACATTTTAGAACCTTTAGTTAACGTGGTTTGCACTGCGTGAAGTCTGCACTTTCTATATCAACATGTTGGTTCTTATTCTTAGCCATCCTATAATCTAGCAAACGCACCAGTGATTTTCCTGCTTCTGTGTGCAGAAATTAATGATAACCTGAATCAGTGCCAACTGCAGGAATATCAAGGTGAGCATGTGCTACTCATGTGAATTTGGTACAAGACTGGCATCTGTACTGAAATGGGAGGAAGAGAACCCAAACCAGTAACTTAGTTCCACCTTTATGCAGTTTGAAAGGGGCTCCGTATTTTGGAAGTAGCAGATTCATGCTTGGTGGGAAGGGAGGGGAACAGAGGTTTCTGCTCCACAGAAACTGTAGTAGTGGGAAGGGAAATGGGGACAGACAGGTGAGAGGATATATGTAGGATACAGCTATTCGTTTACCACATTCAGCACTGACACCGATTTAAAACCCAACATCCTGCTTAATGGCATTCAAGAGAGGGAAGTAAACTGAGGAATGAGAACAAACACTAGAATGTGCTGCTCAGTGTTACAAACTTTAAGGCAAGTACCGATGCCAACTGCAGAGACTAATTCTATCCATAGGAAGAGCTGGAGGCAGGGAATGTGCCCATGGTCTCGACAGGGTGTCCCAGCACCCTGCCAGCTGAATCTTGTAAGTATCCGATGCTGGAGAATCCCCCGCTTCCCTGGGGAGATTATTGCAGTGTCTGATTGTTCTCGTTGGGTAAACTTTTTCTCGTGTCCAACCAGAATCCCCTTGGGAGTAATTTAATGCCGATCACCCCTGTCTTTTCCATGAGAGTCCTTGTAAAAAGGGAGTGTCCAGCTTCTTTATAGCCACCCTCTAAATAGAGGAACATGGGTCTCTCCTGAGCCTTCTTTTCTCCAGGCTGAACAGTCCCAGCTCTCTCAGCCTTTTCTCACACGCTGCCTAGCCTCTGGCTCATCTCTGTGGCCCTTCTCTGGACCCTCTCCAGACCATCCACATTTTTTTTTGTAGAGCAGGGACCAAAACTAAACCCAGTATTCCAGGGGTGGCCTGACAAGCACCAAGTAAAGCATTTTAGTATTATAATGAAGACCATTCAGGTAGTGACTCCAGGATCCTGTACTGTCTTGCCAAGTTGGCAAAGTATTTGAAACATCATGACTCTGTACATCCTTGAGTTCAACCTTTCCAGGATACATGCTCAAGTAAAGAATGTCAAATGTTCCATCCCAATTAAAGAGTCCTTAGTCTGACAAACTTCAATGTAAATGACTTGTTAACAAGTTATCATGTCCTTGAAATGGTACATCAATTCTATGGACATCAACAGGAAAACTACAGCTTGGCCACACGGGTACTGATCCATGACCAACTGCATGTGGACACAAAGCAGATACTGTCTTGCTAAGAAAAAAAATACCTACCCAGCTAAATCAGAACTAGTGTCCTGTACCAAAGGCTGTAACCAGCCCCAAATAGCTGTCCTGACTGACAGAGAGCCAGCACCACAAAGATGCAGCCCTTCCTCGGAAGAGCAGGTGAAGTCCCCAGCTCTGCCATAAAGGGTGAATGCTTCACTGTCTGCGGTCACACAACACCTGCCCCACCCCAAGCTCATTCCCCTTCTTTGAGTTTTCCCCCTACTTTTTCTTTTTATGCTGCATGTACAAACTCATTTTGCACCTTGTACCAAAGCCAAGCAAGGGCTTACTAAGGGTATAATTAGAGCATTAGTTTAAATCAACTTATTTCACTTTGAACTAAAAGCAGTCTATAAATGTGTGTTCATATAATTTGTACCTGCATAATTAGTACCTGTATCTTACCTGAGATAGCACTAGCAAAACATCAGCAGTAATAACATACTGCTATAAAAGAGCCTTTAAAACTCCCTATAGCTGTTTCACACATGAACGTGTGATCTTATCTCAAATTTCATACATGTAAGAAATCAATAATAGAACAATTACTTTTATAAATGATAGAGTTTTCCCCCACCTCTTCTACTATGGTACACAAGAAGTCTTCCTTATCAGGAAGGCAGCTTGTCAGAGGCTTGGGTTTTGAGGTGGTTTTTTTTTTTTTATCCATCCCAGAAGTCTCTTCTCTGTATTAGTACTGTTATCACTGCTTGGTGCAAGTTTGACAGGACTTCTCACCATATACGGATATAAATTCAAATTCGCTGTCCACTCAAAGGGATTTTGTCTCCAGCATCTTCAGTCAAGCATCATTTATCTCGTGGTTCCATCACTCTGCGCAGAACTAGAATGCTATAGAATGAGGCTGAACTATAACTCACCACCACACTGCACTTCTGCTCAGTTTTCAAACCAAGCAAGCATAGCTATCAGAATTAAAAACCAAACCACCAATCTCTTTATAGCGGGGCTTAAGGAGGAATGAGTAAGTGCTGCTCAAAAGGCTGCAGATTCTTTTCCAGGCATGGGAAAGAGGTGTCAGAGGCTATGCATAGCAACACGTGTTCAGAATGGAAGATACACAGCTCTTAGAAACACCTATCATCAAATGGTAATTTATGTGCAGCTTCAAATGTGAACCTGTCAGGAAAACGGGGTGCTGAAACATGTAACCCTACTTATGATCCCTGGTCACTAGTGTTGAGATGACGAGGCATGAGTAACATCCAGTTATTACAGAATACTGGTTAGTGAGCTGCTCTAGTCACATAGATGATCCAGCACTTACCACCCTGCTGATGCTCAGCAGAGCAGCCAACCAGCTCACCTCTGTGATTCGCCTTTGAACACTGAAGTTGTGCTTACCACCAAACGCTGCCTCAGTTTAGAACCATTCAAGAGTGCTATTTTCAAAATGCTTTATTAATGACAAATACATTAGTTGAAGGAAATGACAAATCAAATCAGTAGTGTGTAAATTCTTGAAAAGCTGCAACAT
>NW_009921500.1:0-7438 GCF_000696875.1 Nestor notabilis | reverse complement strand
TTCCTGCTTCATTAGACATAAGAAGTAGCAAGACAGTGACTGATTCTTGGAAGGCACTATGGAAGGACTATACTCGTGACTTTTAAAGGTTTGAGAAATGAGAGGATGATGTAGTTCAAACAGCAAATGTTGCACAAAATATTGAGTTTGATGAAAGAGATGATATTCAAGAACTTACAGAACTGAATGAAGAAGAGTTACAGGAAAATTAATCAGAACAAATTGCAAATATAAAAATAAAAGACTGAAAAGCATCAATAATGGAAATATGGACACAAGTATGTACAGGAGCAGTAGGAAGTTCAGTGAAGGAAGCTGGAAAACATACTCCCTTTCCATTCTAACAGTTTAACTGATGTGAATTTACAAACTGGCTTAAGAACACATCTGTCAGTTGTAAAGGGGAACTACTGTAGTGACATTTTAATGAGAAGGGATAAATGAACATGAATGGAAATAATCAAGAGGTTTTTCTCTCCTGATTCGTAGTCACAACGGCAAATCTTTCAACAACATTGAAAACTGTACATTAAAAAAATATGGCTCAGAATAACCTCTACTGACAGAAAGGTGAACTGCCACGTACAGTTCCATGGATGGAATTCAGCAGATGCTGAGTTAAGGAAAGCTACAGAGCTTTTTCTGCATTTAAAAATAATAGAATATCACCTACCTTGGCCAAAGCCTGCTCCAGCTGTCAAGAGAAATACAGCTTGGACAGATACACAGTTTAGTCCAAAAATCTTCAGATGGAAGGCTCATATATATGTGTATATATATATCTATATATACACACACACATATATATAAAAAAATAAACTTCCATTACTAGGAAAAAATTTAAGAGAGAATCTTCTTGTCACAAACACTTAAAAAAACCTAACAAACCACCTTAGAAAAAGCATACAGAAACAGAAAAAGAGAAAGATAACTGAGTTGCTTAGAATAATTTATTGGGTGCCTTAAAATGTATTGGAGAAAAACTGGTGGATTAGTATCACACCAAACCAGAACAAAAGTAAAACCTGCTTGAGAGAAGACATGGAAGAAATCACCAAAGCCTCTCTTTCTATACCCATGTAAAATGCTGGCTATTACTCACTAGCATCAGCAGGACATTCATAACTGATATAAAGCAATAATGAAAATATACATATTAGTCTTACAAAAACAAAAGCAAAAGAAAACTTAAATCTATAAATCAGGAGCAGGGAGCTCTCAGCCTTTCCTCATAGGTGACGTGCTCCAGTCCCTTCATCATCCTTGTGGTGCTTCACTGCTCTTCCCAGCATGCCCATGTCTTTCTCGTACTGAGGGGCCCTGAACTGGACCCAGCACTCCAAGTGTGGCCTCCCCAGTGCAGAGTAGAGGGAAGGATCCCTTTCCATCAACTGCCAGCAACACTCCTCCTAATGCAGCCCAGGATATAGGACACCATTCACCTTCTTTGCAGCAAGGCCCCATTGCTGCCTCGTGTCTACCAGCAGCCCTAGGTCCTTTTCTGCAAAGCTGCTTTCCAACTAGTTGTTCTCCAGCACTTGCCAGTGCATGAAGTTATTCTTTCCTTGGTGCAGGACTTCACGCCTTCCCTTGTTGAACTGCAAGGACCCCTTTCTCCAACCTGCTGAGGTCCCTCTCGATAGCATCCTGACACTCTGGTGTACCACATCCTCTCAGTTTGGTGTTGTCTTCAAGACTGTAGATCATTAATGAAGAAGTTGATTAGGACTGGGCCCTGTATCAATCCCTGGGGTTACACCACTGGTTACTGAACTCCAAACGGGCTTTGTTCTGCTGATCACTACCCTCTAGGCCAGCTCTTTTCAAGCCACCTCACTTTGTTAATCCAGCCTATACCTCATCAGCTTTACTATGAGGATCTTACGGGAGATCATGTCAAAGACCTCACTGGAGTCCAGGCAGAAAATATAACACAAATGTCCCAAGACAGTTCACTAAATCATTGTATTTATTTAAGCAACTGGCTAAAGAAAAGCAGAACCAAAGGGCAAATGTGCTAGACCCTATTCATAGAAGTAACAGAAGCCCAAGCATGATTCAGTTAAATATTACAACACTGAAAATTGATCTCAGATTCACTGATTATAAATTGCTCTACACTATAGCAGGAGACACCCATCTCACATGGTGATACCAATTTATGTTTCTTAAGCTGAAACCCTTTACACACCTTACAGCTCAAGAAAAAGAGAGCTGTCGATTCCAAAAAGGCAGGCAGAAGGTCGGTAGTGCATTACCCAGAGTCAACAGACACTGAACAGCAACAAGTACTAGGACTTACTGACCAAGCACACGGACAGGCCCAGTGCTTCTGTCAGAAGCAGTTTCTTGAACTTTAATAACAAAGTGGTCTCTCGCTATCCCCACAGTGGTAATCTAAAGAGATTAGACACACAAGCTTCTTTGATATTGTAGCCAAGTCTTTCTCGTTGAGGTGTCTTAGAGCAATGTTGTACTGCAGCAAGAGATCTACACTTCATTTATTAAGAAAACTTGGTAAAAAATCCCCTCCTTAGCACACACACATTATAGCAACAGTCCTGGAACATAAAGACTCTCCGCTGCTTTATCCCCTTTGGTTTGGCTTTATGAGAATTCTTGCACTCCATGATACCCAGCTGAGAATGATTTATTTGTTCGTGTAGCAAAAGTGATTTTCAGAGCCCTTGCATGAGGCCAGCACAAACAAGCGTGGTCTGGCACAATTTGCATTCTTTTTTCATATTAACCATATTTCCACTCTCTGAAAGGACAGGCAGGAGCAAGCAAACATGCCTCTGGCCATTTCCCAGAGAAGAAACAACATTTAAAAGAGTCAAAGTTACTTAATTTGACTTGTTTTGGAAGGAGAAATACCCAACAACCAACCACAAACAGGAGTTTCAGGTGGTCTTCAGTACACTGCTGTTCCGAGGGCACAAGTAAGGCAAGCAGTAGACTTTCCTCCATAGGTGTTTGCCTATATTGGCTTCCCAATTTGAACAACTCTCAAGTATTACTAAAACCATGGGAAAGTAACACCTCGTTAATTTGGGGAACCTGAACTAAATGCCAGGGTAATTGTTACCTGGCCAAAGCAGCCTGAGAACTACAGAAGCTTCTTTTGGGAGAAATGGGGCAGGAGTGGATGATATTATTCCCCTTTCTCTGCTCCTTCCACTACCTCGCAGAGAGAGACTGCACAAGAAAGTGTTCACAGAGACAGGGGTTAGGAAACTACAGCAAGTTCTCATAAAGAAATGAGGAAAGAAAGACAAAAAACAGATAAAAGTAATGCTTTAAGAGCCATTAATGTCATGCTTTCAGTCACATTTCTTCTAACAGTTCACTTAATTTTGTTTTAAACATGCCTGAACAAATGATCATATAAAGTGTCATGTCTTCTGCAAGACTTTATCTCGTTTAGATCCCCTCTGACTCAGCAAACTTTTCTTTTTAACTTCCCAATGATGCTAAATCAGAAACCACAGCAATAAACAAAAAGAAATATAGGATAGAAAGAGACAGGGGAGGGGAGAACAGGAGATTTGCAACTCACCTTCACAGAAAGAAAAAAGTTTCCTCTCTCAGGTACAGCTACCACAGTCAAATAGGCACACAAGAGGGTTGGAGCACCTCCTGTATGAAGACAAGCTGAGAAAGTTGGGGCTGTTCAGCCTGGAGAAGAGAAGACTGCATGGAGGGACTCTTCATTAGGGACTGTAGTGGTAGGACAAGGGGTAATGGCTTCAAACTTAAACAGGGGAAGTTTAGATTAGATATAAGGAAGAAGTTCTTTACAGTGAGGGTGGTGAGGCACTGGAATAGTTGCCCAAGGAAGTTGTGAATGCTCCAACCCTGGAGGTGTTCAAGGCCAGGTTGGACAGAGCTTTGGGCAACATAGTTGAGTGTGTGGTGTCCCTGCTCATGGCAGGGGGGTTGGAACTAGATGATCTTAAGGTCCTTTCCAACCCAAACCATTCTATGATTTTATGATTTAAATTTTGAATAAATAAATAAAGTAACTGTATGAGTGTTTCTCAGGAAAGCTATTGGAAAATGGAAGGCTTCACCAGAAATGAGAAAGAAACAGCTCAAGCAAGCTACGTATACAGAAGGTCAATAAGAGCAAACACAAAGTGGAAACTTCCCCCTACATCAAACTTTTATACATTGCAAAGTGTAACTCAAAGAATAAACTCTTTGCCTCAGCTTTTAAAAAGGGAGGAAAAAAAAGGAAAGACAGCTAATGGGAATGAGCAACAGGAAATGGCATTACCTTGCTGGAGGTACGGAAAACTTCAAGAATCCCATTATCCCCAAGAAGATTCTGCCGAATGCCTACAGGCAGAGGGCTGGAGCTGGAGGAGCTTTAAGGTTCCTTCCAACCAAAAAACCATTCCATGACTCTATGACAAAGGCACATCTGCCACAAAGGTACAATTTTCCTTAGAGCATACTGACAAACCTGGGGAGTGCTCAAAGACAAAAAGGAGCTTGAGTGAACAATATCATGGATGTAGAACAGAGCGTTCATGTGCAGAGACTCCTCACAGGCCTGGCAAGCTGCTCAGTTGGAAGCTGAGGTTAGACAATTTCAGACACTGAAAAGGTGCAGTTCTTCACCTACTATTTACATGTTGGTTGGCTGAATTCTCAATTATTAATTACTTTAAAACAACTTTGCTCTAAAATACTTATTGCTGGGAGGTGCTGTTTCATCTTCTCATGGAGGACAAAAGAGACACTCAATACATCTGACTTTAATCTTTCCATCTTCTCTATGTGCTACAATATCGGTCTATATAAATAAAGTCTAGATTAGAAATTCACATGTGACTTCAGGAACTGGAGCTCAAGACTGCCAGAGTGATGGGCTCTGGGCACTGGAGATCGGCTCCTTCTGCCTTTTTCATGTGGGGAGACTTCAGCTGGCCAAGCCAAGCAGATGTGTGTCTTCATCAAATCACACTGGATGTTCACCTACCCCATTTACACTGGGGACTCTGACTAACCAGTCCAGTCACAGGTTAAGGCCAAGTTACCTGATCGCAGGAGCCTTAGGTCAGCTCCCACACTTCCCCAGAAGGAAAGGATGGCCATGGTAGCTGAGTACTTTTGTGAGAAATGAGCAAACAGCAACAACAAAACCACTACACCCCCCCCACCATGCTGGTACCCCAAAAGTACTATTATACAAAAGATCCTGACAACAGTGATTCTTCCTTTTTTATTCCCCATCTCGGCCATTAACTTAAGGCAGTTTCATTCAGAACCAAAAAACACACACACAAAAAACCAACACAAAACCAACCAACAAAAAACCCCAAAACAAACAACATATAATAGTGAAACTGTGCAAGACTACATTCATGGTCCCATTCCCATAATTCCATTCAGATGTTGGTGCTGCTCATTATAATAATGTTGGATTTCTCCACAGTCACACTTGGGAAGGGAGCGGAACAGGCAAGCTTCTCATCTGTCAGCAAGGCATGGTTGAGCAATCACAGACTGCTGTGAATTCACTTGTGAATTCTTCAGGGACACACAGCACATGTCCACTGCATCAAAAAGCAGCTCAGTGCTGAGCACCAGTTAGTACCTGTGACTTCTTGATACTGACTTGGAATAAAACCAGGAAGATCTTGTTAAACAACTTCAGGCTAGATAGATAGAAGGGAAAAAGCAAAGCTGCACTTAACCCAGGTCATCTAATATATACAAATAAAATGCCTGGAACAGATCAAAACTAGAAGTGGCAGACAAGATTAGTCACAAGTCTTTAGTCAAAAAGGGCATTCACCATCCTCTTGTAATAGAGTCCAGGGGATCTGAAATGCTAAAGTAAGCAACTCAAAGAACATGATGACGTTCTGTTCTGCAGGTCCTGGGTCACCCTCATAGAACCATAGAATGGTTTGGCTTGTAAGGAATCTTAAAGCTCATCCAGTTCCAGCCCCCTGCCATGGGCAAGGACACCTTCCACTAGACCAGGTCCAGTGTGGTGACAAGGCAGGTCTGAGGTCAAACTGGGAGGTCACGTCTGCTGATGGTGACCAGGGTCAGGCACAGTGATGTCAGGGCAGGTCCATAAAAAACAAGGCTAGTGTGAGATCAAGTTGGACAGTCAGCCACGTGTTGGGGTCCACATCTGTGGGGGCCATGCCCAAGCACAGGCATGACTGTTGCTGGGCTGGACACCAGTACCCCTATGATGTAGCTCAAGTAGGACAGAAGGCCCAGGTTCAAACTGAAATGGAGAATGCGTAAAGGCTGTAGGAGAGACTGGTGAGGGCCATTAAGATACAATGGTACACTTAGGACTCTGATACTGACACCGGATGCTCATGTTTAGTCTCTGCTCTTCCTGTGTTTGTCCTCTGGCTAGTGTATGAAAATGTCCTTCCCATCTGAGAATTGCGTTCACCGTCACTGCTCTCCATTTCTAAAATGATGAGAGCTCTGAGGCTCAGATTCTAACTCAGATATGGATATGGTTAAATAGTTATAGGGAAATT
Source organism: Nestor notabilis (assembly GCF_000696875.1). Lineage (NCBI taxonomy): Eukaryota > Metazoa > Chordata > Aves > Psittaciformes > Psittacidae > Nestor > Nestor notabilis. Next base: position 917 of record NW_009921500.1, on the reverse strand, counting down.
AAAAAGATACAAAGGAAGGCTAGAAAGCATGGCACAACATGTGGAGTGGGATGGCACAACATGTAGAGTGGGATCACACACCATCTAGAAATACAAACTAGTGAATGCACTTTGTTCAGGACAAAACCCAAGTCCCTTCTGCAGGTCACCTTCAGTCAGTGTTTCAGAAAACAAATACAGATCTTCCCAGCTCATCTGAACAAGAAAACAGTAGGGCCTATTGCATCTTACCCTTGAAACCACTGACAATCTCCAAACTTGCCTTCTTTCCAGTTTCTCTTCTAGGAAACCATTAATTCCCCACAGCTAGAAAGACCCCACCAGCCAGCATGTTGCTGTAGAAGTCCAGTGCCAACTGTCTTTTCTAAAGGACAAACACTAACCTCTTGGTTGGTCTGAGCAATAGCACAGATAACACCTTCAAACAAGCACAAAGACAATTCAATTACAAAGAAAAAGTTAAATGATTAAGTTACTTACAACAGCACTATGAATAAAACCAATGCCTTTCCAGTTTGTACTTCCCTCCTAACCTGCTAACAACAGTTCTCGGTCAGGAGATCAGTATTGAAAAGATAGAACAGAGGCAGCCCATGAATGCAAGTTAAAGGATAGAGAGAACCAGAAAACAAAAGATTTTAAAATGTTCACTTTATTTAATAAACTAAAGATAAGATTGAAAGGTGATGTGTTTATTTTAGTTACATTACTGAGAAATACCTTAGTCAAATACAGGTTATCAGACTCAATGCAAAATGAACTAGATTAAATTATATGTATGATACAACACAGAAGGCTGAAACAGAAGAGTAATGGAGTTTGTTTAGACTATAAACTCTATGAAGGCAAAAGCCATGGGATTTTCCTCAAGTAACAAATATCCAAGATCATAGAGTCACAGAATAGTTAGGGTTGGA
>NW_009921499.1:253563-267958 GCF_000696875.1 Nestor notabilis | reverse complement strand
GTACTTTAGTTATTAAACTGTTCTTATGTCAGTCCGTGAGATTTACGTTCTTTTGATTCTCCTCCCCATCCTGCCTGGGTGGTAATCGGGGGGTAAGCGAATGGATGTGTGATGTTGGTTTACTGGCTGGGGCTAAACCATTACAAGAAGGTACTGCTTATTACAAATTTTAAAGTTCATTGACATTGCTGAAAATCTTCTTTAGAAACAACCTGTAGGGTAGTAAGAGAAAGTCAGGTTAAATTATAACCTGAATATATCACAGAGCATTGCAGAACCTTAGAGCGGTATGTTGAACTGAAGAGACAAAACTCCGTCATTCTGTTTTCTTGACTGTATATACTGAAAGTGTCTTAAGTCCTGCAGCTGAAAAGTTGGACAGACATTGTTATCAATGGACATTCATTTTTGTCCACATTAGAGACCTGCTTTTAGCAGGTGAGAAGATATAGAGTGTCCTTTTAATATCTGAATCTAGCCTTACAATGCTCATCTTATTCATTAATCACCTTTTTAATTCAACATCCCTGTTACAGGCTGTGCAACTTAGATGCTACTGGTTAAATATGAGTGAAAAGTTCCCTGTATTTTTAACAAGTTGTCTGTATTCACTGGTTTAGTCTGGTCCTAAAGCAACCTGTACATACCTCAAAAAAGAATCCTTTTAATGCAACTTCCACAGTGAATTAATTTTATTCATTAGAATAATGCAATATATGTAATAATATAAGATGGATATATTTTCTAGATGTGATTTGATTGAATTGATTCATTCTTTCCTACACGTGAAGCAGGCTTATGATATGATAGAAATCCATTTGTGGGACAAACACAATGTCAAACTCCCTTCCTTAACCCACACCTCCGCCTCTGCTGTCTGTTCAGGTAATGCACTCAGTGTTTGCATCTGAATTACAGAGGCATTGGTTAATGATCCAAGCTAACTGAAAATCTAGTCTCTCCCATGTGTGAAGAGAAAATGGAAGCATGTCATGTGCGTTAAACTCATTATAAATGTGATTTTTCAAGCGGATTGCTGTAGCTTTGACAGACAGCCTTGTTTTCTCATTTAAACTGTATTATCACACTTAAAAATTCGGAATATACATGTATGATTTTTAGTTTAATTAAATAGCCTTATTTTTATTCTCAAGTCGATCTCTTTTTGATCTGCATTTAGCAGCACTTAACAATGCAAAAGATTTATTTATTATTATAGAAATTATATGAGCTCTGGATTGCAAGAAGTTATGGCTCCAACTAGAACATTATTTACTGGGTCACAAGCATAGAACTTAATGTACCAGAGCTTCTCTTTCTCTTCCTCTGGATGGACTGTAACTGTAATGAACCTTAACTGATTTCTATTCATCTGGCTTTTAACTGCTGAGATTTGCAAAAAGAATTACAAATAAGACCCTTTATGTTGTCATCTTTTCTCCTTTCATTTTAGTTAATAATTTGAATCACATATTTCTGTTTAACCAGATATTCAGAGCGTGAAAATCATTTCAGTAACCTCCGAAGTGGCATCACGTTGAAATGCAATGCAAAGAAAAGAAAAATGAACTATTACATGTCAATGATGTATGAAGAATAGCTGGACTGAGAACTGTTGCTGCTTTTAGTAGTTAAGTGCATATGAGTTTAGTAGCTCAGTACAGCTAGCTATGTAATATGTAAGTAAAACCAGAAGTAGTAGTAATTTGAGTGAGTGGCTTAAATATGAATATTGATTACTCAGTCTCCTACATATCTTTGGAGTTGCATGGAAGGCCACACTTGAGGTACTAAAGCTACATTTAGATTTGTATCGATGTACATAAGATGTAAGAATTTCTGAGGGTGTGCCCTAAGGTTATTTGTTCCTCAGTAGGAATGGTGATTCTCTTTTATTTATCTGTTTGTTTGCTTGTATAGTATACCACTGACCCTTTTCCAGACAACAGTGGGAGAACTATTGTGTCCTTCTCTGCAAATAAGTAAGGGCTGAGGGATATCTTTAGAGAACTGTCAATACTTGGACATCATCACCTCTGTCTTCTCAGTCAGGAATTCCTATGTGTAAGCATCTTTCAATTTTAGTTTCTGAGTCAAATCAAGTGTAAAGGAACACTGAGATGACATGAAAGGATAGAGTTTAGAGGAACAATGTCAGAGTGATAGCACTGAATTTGATGTAAATCAAAGCAAACTTTATTATAGGTCAGTCTGTATACAGGTGTTAAAGTTTCTGGAAGTGACACTCAGAGTTGTTCCTTACTTTGGTCTGTCTGGTCCCAGAAAGTTAAGGTAGCTGTTGCAAGGAAATTGTCTGTATTCTTCCATGCCAGCCCTTGTGATGCTTCTGTGTGCTGTCACAGTTCAAGTATATTAGGGGAAAAAAAGGAAATAAACTCTACAGATTTAAGAATAACTTTTCTTGGATCCTCTCAAAATATCGAGATGGTTAGGCAGAGATGGTTTGGATTTTTTTTTTGTTGTTTTTTTTTCTTCATCTTGCAGGAAAGTAAGAGAGATTTAAACATTCCAAAAATTCTTTTTAACAGTCAGTATTCATTTCTTTGAGCCAGTTCCTGACCACAGATAGCTTTATTCCATATGTAATGCATACAGTATTTTAACATCATGTTTCCTTTTTGATTGGTGTTCTTATGACTAATTTTTATTGACATAATTCTTTTGAGATATGTTACTTGGGTAGTTTTTCTATTTCTTTGTGTCTGGTACTCATTCTATTTTACCTTAGCATGGTATTTACCGTTTAAGAATTCTGCACGGGAATATAAAAATTCATTTTCTTATATGAACATTAGTGAAGTTGAATGAACAGTAATTAGTCTGGAATTAATGACATGTGAGTGCTAAATAATTGAAAGATTTATGTATTAGAACTAGCTTCTTTATTTGCTTTCTGATGTCTTTAGACTTTCTCGAAGCACTTCAGTCATTCTGAAGATGCACATAATGTGAACAAACTAGAGCAACAGAACTAAAACTAATGCAGTATTTGCAGTCATCTGTGTCAGCCTTCCATTTATACTTCCTTCTTCAAGTCTGGGCACTGAGATGAGTTCTTCCACACCCAGGATGATTAGCTGATTTAGGTAATTTCAGAGTGGATGAATGTGGAACATGACTTCTGAATTTTCTGGTTAGCATCCTGGCATACATGCTATAGGTATTAGTTATTACTACATTTACTGATGAAAGACTGCACGAGTTTGTCTTTTGGTGATAATATATCTGCATTTCTTCTGACTTTTTTATTTTCTGCACTAGTATTGTTTGCATTATTTGTCATTTTGAAGTACTGCCATTTGAGAAATGCTCTAACTGAACTATTGTGTTACAACATGGCCTTTTTCACTTTAAGGAAGGAAATGACACCTCATGGGCAGTAGTGAATCCAGTTCCCAGCCAAGTCTTATATTGTCATGGTCACTTCTTTAACAAAGTCAAAGGTCCAATTTTTAAAGAATGTTTCAGGAGATAGATGTTTGAACAAACCATAGATGTTAATAGCTATTTATCAATCTGCGTGTTTAAATACCCTGAGAGAAGTTACTATCATGGGCATTTCACCCAGTTGCAAAATTCTGCCACAGTGATAAAAATGAGAGGCTGATTTATCTCATCAAATATGACAAGTAGAATACAGTATTACCTCGGGCTTTTGTGTCACTCACCAATTAAAGCAGTTTGCTGGGGATTTTGAGGAGAAGTTTGCTCTATATATTGAGGGGTTTTAAGACAGATGAGTGGGCATGGGTCATCAGAGTCAGTGGACTTTCGCTAATTTGCTCAAAGTCTGGGGATCATTATCTGCACAAAATAACTTCATCCCTCTAAAGTAACTTCAGTGTCTGCTTAAAAGCTGAGCAGATGTCTGTGCTTGTTTTTACAATGTTAAGTCTAAATTCACCAGAGCTGCTTATTTTGAACCAACTGGTAGGAGACAAAACCACTCACAGAGGTGATGAGCATTGTCAATAGGAAATAATATTTTTCGTATATAAGCAGAGTGTTGCATTTCAAAAGAATGTGGATGTTACTCCCTATAGCAGGAGGGATGAAAAGAATATAAACATCACTGGAACAACTTCTGGAGGCAAACTGATGTGTGAAAGCATGTTTATCTCTGATCAAATAAACTGCTAAAGGAACAAGGAATTAGGAAAAGTAGTTTTCATTGGTGTTCGCAAGTCTCATTTCTTATCATTCATCCACTCTTTTCAGTTGCTGTTGAACAATGTTCATGGCTAAACAGTACTGCTGAACTTGCATTTTCAATAGCCCTGAAGCATACTTACGATTTTTCATTAGGAAATGGCAAAACCAATATCACTGTAGGATTTGAAATCACACTGAATGCAGGGAATAAGGCTGCCTGTAGTATCAGGGGGGCTGTAGGATAGCCATTGCAATTTCCCATTGTACTGCTGAGTTTGGAGCAGGCTTTTTTCTCAGGGATGCTTGTCTCCCAGTGAAAGAACATTCTGTGGTACTGCCCTCGAGTACCTGAGAGCACCTGCCACAGGGAAAGCACCTAGAAGGGTTTGTAAATGCTGATGCCTAAAATAGAGGATCATGACACTCTATTAAGGGAAAATATCATTCATACACAGCTTAAAAAATACCAGAAATATGTTTTAATTAGGTGAATTGATAGCAAAAAGGACTTTAATCAGGATTACAAAAAATTAGCAAGATACCACCAACAGCATATTTTTAAATTAAATACTCCTCAACATTCCTTTTGTGTTTGGTGATCTCCTTGTATTTACTATACTTTCATGTAATCCATGAAACTTTACACACTGGCATATTGCTATTTACTATTATAAAGGGAGTGCCTAACAGAAATTAAATTGACGATGCAAATGGTGTCTGTTTAGTCCATCTTGTTCCTTTCTTACTCAGTATTGCCTATATGGCTTAAAAGTCTGGGTAATACTGCATTTAATTTATACATTTTTGCCATTGGATCTTGATTTGGGATCGGAGTAAAACATTGCAAATGTGGGGGAGATACAGCCACTGCAATTAGCAGGTTTTTGCAGCAACAGTGGCAATGCGCCTGCTAAATGATTTGGTGCCTGCTAAATGATTTGTTATGTTTTTAATTACTGGATTATATCTGAAATTAAGTATTCAACTTTGCATATTTCTAATTTGTTCAAATTATAGTCACGTCATTATGTTCAAATCACAGTACCCAAAATGTGGTTTTGCTACAGGATAATTAACCAATGACTTTGAAATATGCAAGCAGGGAGTCTCATTTAGGTAGACAGCACAAGAAGAGCTAGTGATACATTCCATTGCATTCTTATCTTTTGAAAACAAAGCTTCAATTTGCTTTGTTCTTGATTGCATTATTCCATGACAGATTTTGTGATCTATAGTTATCTTACATTGCTGCAACATTGAAACTCTTCACCCTTTAACATGTTCTCCTGAACTAATTGCTTTGAAGTTCCCCAAAGAATTACTCCAGTGAAAAATAAATAGAACTAGCAATACAAATTCAGTGATATGAATAGTAAGAATAATGAGTTGTATATACTATGATTCTTCCAGTATTCCAGCCAAATTATAACGTATTTCAGTATTTATATACAGAAGAGGCCATATTATATCTATTTTTCCTTATCAATTGCATTTGTGCACAAAGATAGGGTAGAATGGTTTTCAATGAATTGTCAGGTGACAGTGTAGCAATCGGGCATTGATGCTGCTCATGATAAGGCTGCTAGAGTTGAAAGGGTGCTTTTCAGATCCATCCATCTCACCTGTTTCAATGAGTGCTGGTCTTTTCCATGTCAGTAATACTTTTAGCCCTTGTTAAAAAAAAAGGGAAAAAAAAGTCTCTTGTGTGACAACTTGAAAGGGGTATACTTTTTTTTTTTTGTGAATTATTTTGTCATAGTAAATGATTCAGTTACTTTTTCTTTAAATGCACTTTGAACAGAAACCCATGTGAATGTAAACCCAAGACATCTAGCCAGACTGCACGTTAGCAAATACAATGATTAGAATAATAGGAACAAAGATTCAATGAAAATACATTGCACCCTTAGCTGCTATCTTAATCTTTCATCCTTCCATGTATCTATTCCATTTGATAAAACCAAAATAATTTTTCCATTCATTTGAAGATAAATGGCACCTGTCTTGGATTTCACATGCCATATGTGCTGGCCACTAGGTATAGTAATTGTCCTAATGATAGAATGAGATTTGTGAAAATAAAAAATGACTAGAGCGCTACATTACTTTTAAATCACTGTGTCATCTTCTCTTTTCTGACAGTGTGCAGGTTATAGATAGCTACAAATTTGTTCTCATAACATATTTCTCTGCATATGAGAGGAGAAAAAAAAAAAGTTGGGCCACAAAATGGGTATTAGGAAATCATCTGGTTCCATCCATACTGGTCATTGTGTTTCCTTTACTGTATGGTCCACACACTACTCCCATCCCGTTCCATACCATCCCACTAGCTTACTTTTCCCGCACCACTGCTGTGTAACTTACTGGCAATATCACCAAACATTTACTCTAAAAGAATGAAACTGCTTGCCTGAAAGAGCCACATAGCAAGTGGGAAGTTTGCCTGCTCAAGTGAGCCTCAGAGATAAGTAAGCTGTTTCTGACCGTGGAAAACCAGTTTGCAGTACGTTCTTGTAAGGTATTTGAACTGTGTTACATAGGGAAAAATTTAGGAAATGTTTAAAGGGAGGACTGTATGTATGAGTACTTTAAAAATTCATGAGCTCTCTAGGATAATACTGGACTGCCCGAAAGTGTCATTTATCAGCATTTGTGAATTTGATTATTGAGTTTATACTCCTATTGTGTTCCATTTTTTTTCTTACTCAAGTTGGATGGTCATTTTTCTGTTGAAACTGTTTCCATACCACTGCTTTTCTTTCTGATCAGTGGAAGGATGCAAGACAGAATGTTAATCCTCATTAAAAATTTGCAGAAATGTTCCCATTCCTGATGTGGACTCTGATTTGGAGTATGCTCCAATGAATCTATAAAGACACACTTATAATTTAATAAATGTATTCTAAACCATTGATAGATTGATTTAGAAACGGGGGTTGGCAAGGAGATGTTGAAAAATCTATAAATGTGTACCTGCTGCTTAAAGACTGTTAATGTCTGTGCAGCATTCCACAAGATGATTGCTAGCATGATACAAATATTACAACAGCATATTTCACTGGTGGATGGATATAGATAATAGTATTAGGTATGAATTGACCTCCTAACTGAATTTTGTTGTGCAAAATGTATACTTATCAGATACGGGTATGCTTGAACGTGCTTGAAGGGTGCACAGATGTATTGCTTTTGTAATCTAGAAATTTCTTTTTATTTTGGTGTAAATGTACTTGCACAAATGGTAAGAAAAGTGTTCTATTAAACCCAGCAGAGAGCTCAGGCACAGTCTTCATTAAAGTGGTACAAAGACCACACCATCTGCTGCAACTAGTCCCAGCTCTCACTGGGTTTGTTTGCTCAGTAGTTCCTGCTGGCTGGAGCCACCTGTTCACTTCATTAGAAACACATCCTTAAAACACTGCCTACTACAAGCACTGTATCTCTCAAGAGGTGGGGTTGCAAGTAAGAAAAAACTATCTTCATATCTTAAGTCTGGGAACCTTAATAAATGAAAGGAGGAAATAAGGTGTAACTTTCTGAAAATACTTTCCCCAAATTTTGTTTTGCTGTCAGTAGATGTTTACTTTTTCTCTTTTTTTTTTCAGCAGTACTAGTTTTATTCTGCCCTACTGAACTCAAGACAATTCTGCATTTCACTAGCACGAGAAAGTTGTGACCTTGCAAACACAAAATTAAAGCTGAAGTAAGAGAAAATACAGCTCTTAGTTTTTTATTGTCATCAGAAATCAAGATAAAAAATGAAAGCAAAACTTGCGTTTGAAACTTTAATGTGACAAAATGGAAGTAAAAGTTCTCAAGACTGAAGCATTCTTTGTTGCTAAGCAAAATATGAAGAATGTTTCCACAGACTAAAATAGAAAAGGGTGATATGCCTCATTAGGGTAATTGTAATTTACTACTATGCAGAACAAGTCTACATGAAATCTGAACTTCAGTCTCCCTAGAAAAGATGAAAGTTCTACTTGATTTTCTTCTACCAACTGCAAATAATATTGATAATATATCCACCTATTTTACTGGGAAAACTGTGACACCTCCGGTAAAAAGAAGTAAAGAGAATTTAAGAACACAAAAGAGAATATTGACACGAAATTTAGGCTTTGGAAACCAGTTTCAGTTGCAGTTAGGACATGTGCATACTTGGTAGCTGGTTTTGTTACTTCTTACTCAAGGCCTCTTAGTTGATTCCATAATAGCTCTGGTTTTATAGCTGTGTAATTGCAAGATTTGGTCCACTGAGCTTAAAAAGTTGATTGGGATTACTAGAACTGTGTATAATAAATAGATCAGTGTGCATCTCTGCCTTGTTTTCCAAAATTTATGTGTTTTACCATTGTTTGGTAGGATTTGCAGGGTAGACTTTTATCTCAAACAAGCCCACATCTGTCCCTGTGCAGGCTTTCCTAGCTGAAATTGTACAACCCAATAGGAGCTTCTGAAAAGATAAGAACTTTTACAAAACTGTGTTCTTCAGATTTGTTTTGCAGAACTATAGGACTGGAGCATTATGTTAAGAAGTAAATGTTACTTTTTTTTTTTTTCTTTTTTTTTACTGTTGAGAGATTATTAAACGTTGGACCTGCAGGGTGTGTCTCTAACTTTGTTGCTTGCTTTTATGCTAGCAATCTTAATGAATTGGTTAATTACTAGGTCTTGAAGATAATAAACCTTCACTAAGACTTTAATATTAATTATGACTATTATCATTATTAAGTATTACTCATTTACTGCAGGAGGGACTGAATCATGGCTGCTGGTACAGAAGATACTGTAGAATTCACAGTATCTTAATTTTGTTGCCTGTTTAACTCAGGGCAGTGTCTGGCTGTGATGAGGGAGAAAGAGTTGAATCATGTAAGTGAATTATTCCCTATTGGAAACTCAACAGTGTATACAATACTTCATGACCAGTCTTATTTCTTTCAGTCTCTAATCTCTCCTGGGACTGTACTCTCATGATGTTGCAGCCTTGAATTATTTTTGCTTTCTGTAATTACCTATCCTATTATATCTAGTTTCCTTTCCGGTCATGCTGTAGTTACTATTCTCGCTGTAGTTATTACTCTCTTTAACCCTGCAAACTCCCTTTGGGGTCTGTCTTAATTTTGGCAGTTCTGGGGCTGTATATGCTTTTTCTTCTGATATCAGTAGTAAATCAGATGTCAATGAAATTTCAGTGTAACAGGTCAAGCATAGATAGATCACCAATTATCCTTAGTGTTTCTGAGCTGTGGGTTTGTGTTTCTGAGGACTGTATGTGTGTAGGTCTGCTCTTTACTTTGGTCATGATCTGTTTATCCAAACACAGCATGTGTCTTAAGTCTGGCCATTTCCAGAGAAGCAGGTGAGTAAGGATGTGGGCCCTGTCTCTTGAGTGAACCCAGGACACAGTCCAGTTAGTTAACATACTCTAAATTTACGGCAGTTAAACCCATCAGTTATATATCTCTTTCACTGCACTGGATCCTAGGACAAAGATCAGAAAAGCTGTTTTGAGTATTCAGCTGTGAGCAGCTCAGGAGTCAGTAGTAGATTGCTCTTGGTGAGATGGAGTCAGATGTGGATGAAGTTCTCCCAGAGGTCTGGAACAGAGCAGGGTTAGTTTTGAAGGGAAGTTAGAATATAGAAGCTGTTGACTATGGAGCCTGAAGTGTAAAAAAAGATGGTAGGAAAAGACAGTAAGAGAAACTGTGTTTTTACTGGGATATATATGCATTCCTGTTTGTATTTCTGATTTCCGAATTTGGGGGTATAAATTTGGGGTATAAATTCCAAAAGTAAAATAAATAACTTTGTTAATGGAAGAACCGTGGGTTGAGTAATATTCAAAGGTTGCCATGATTTTTTTCCCCTGATTTAATTGGCTGTTTGACCAATTCTGTGGTTGGCAAATACCTTTAGTCATATACATTATACTAGAAAATTGACAAGTACCTTTTACGCATAAAATAAGTTGAAACGTATATTGAGAATTTGTTGTTATTTCTCCTTAAATGCCATATAATACGGATGAATTCTAACAAAAAGGTAAATCTATCTGAATAAAATTTCCTCTGTATATGTCAGGTTGATAGAGCAGTTGCCATGGTAAACAAACAATGTACATAAATACTTAAATAAATAGTTGTATATTTAGAATAGTAGCAAGCTGTAACTCAAGATTTAGACACTGATAAACAAGACCCTGTAGAAAATCATGGTGCTTTCAACTGTCTATATATCAATTCAATTAGTGAACTTACAATTCAATAAACCCTAATTGTTCCAGCCTTTAATTGGAGGCTAGAGAAGCAGGCGAAGGAGAAAGACTAACAGAAAGCATCATAGAAAGTTTTAAGAGAGAAATGGAATCCATACAGCTTACCATCATGATCTAATTCTGCTCCAGAGACTGTGGGCATTAAAATGGAAAATAAAATTCAGTGAGAGTCGCAAATCCAAATGCTTTGATGGTGAGTTAAATCAAATATTTCAACACAAATCGTTATAGTCTTTTCAAAGTAATAGACTTTGAATGTTTTTGTTAGCCCCCAAAGAAGATGAAGTGCATCTCTGTTGAGATTATGGGGGAGGGCAATGTTCCAGCTAAACCAAAAGGTGATGTCAGACTAACTGAAAACAGAAAGGATTTGGGGCTAAAACAAGCAAACAAAATATGTTATTTTAATGCTACATCACAACATTTTGTATCAGTAGATTTTGAAGTTATTCATAAACATCAGTGTTCTTGTATTTTGTGTTTTAATATGATATTTGCTTGTGTTCCAAGGCCAGTCAGGGACTGTAGTATTTTGTATGTCTTTTAACTGTGTTTAGCTGCTGAGAGATTCTTTTTGTCTTCCTTTTAACCTCTCTCTCTCCAGGCTTACCCTAAGGCAATGAAGTTTTGTACCTCACTACTTCTCTCATTTAGCTATGGTATAATAAGGAATGATTAATATTATCAGCTTGTTAAAATAACTTACCCCACTTTTGCTATCAGCTGTCCTGCTGTTGGACCAGTAGCCCCAATTAAGTACTTACTTTCCTGCCAAGAACATACCATTGGTTTTCTGTGTGGGTGATAATATGGCCTGCACTTCCTTATGCTCTATTTGGGATTTAAATTAACATTAGAACTGTATCCCATGTGCTTCTAATGCATTAATCTAATAATTAACAACCATCCATGCGGTATTACCATCATAGGTGCAGTTAATTTTTTTTTTTTTGGTGATTATATGTGGTCTCTCATAGAAACTGTCATTGAACCTTTTGTTTTCTGTAAAAGTAGGTTTCTATAGCAAAAAGAATGAATTGTTATTCAGGCAATAGGTAGCCTGTTCAAGATGAATGTCTGTCTGATGATATATCCTGCATCATCTGCAGCAGTGCTGTTAGGGAATGATCTAATCACAAGCTAGTGAAAAATCTTCTCCCTGTTGGACAAAGATTTTCCACTTTGGAAAACAGCAAACCTGAGATTGCATCAGCCCTCCTGAAGAAAACTTCAAATGTTTATATTTAAAGGGCTAAGGCCAGGCTGGGACATCAGCCTGTGGCTTAGGCTATGGATTAATGGGGTCCATGGCCTGATACGTGGCTGTAGCTTAGGTGGGGCCGAGGGCAAGAGCCTCATCTGAAAGCAGCTTCCTGGGCAGGGACTCAGCCCTGGCCCTGCAGTGCTGCCTGGGAGCTCCTCTCCAATGGACAGGGAGGCAGCCTGCAGTCATACTTCTGCTACATCGGTCCTGAGTCCCAGCATGAGACTTCTTGCTGGGGGCATGCTCTTGGGGTCTTTATACACAGTTGAAAACTATCAGTGTTCTTGCCATCAAAATTAATTCTCACAGTCTTTTCCAGTTTTAAGTCAAATTACTTGTTGTCTCATGTATAAAATGTTACAAAATTGGTAAACCTGTGCTCTGAGGTCAGAAGGAAAGTGGGCATGATCTCCAGACTCTGTGATATAATCTAATTCTGTTTGCTGATGGATTTGCTTCAAGAGTTACTGTGATGCTGATGAATACAAATTTTAATTATTGCCTTTCCAAATAAGTGTAAATGTAGCACTCCTTTCTCATGTGTTTATCATTCATTATGATTTATTTTCTTCAGGGAGAAGCAAAGAGAAAATCATGCTATGCTTCAGCAATCTCGTAACACTAAGGAATTATTGCAGTATTTCTGTAGTGCAACTAAAAAGATATACAGGCAATTTATTAAATTATAATATTGCTTATAATATTTTTATGTATTTTGAATGGCCTAATATTTAGTTGTCTCTAGAATAGACATTTTTAGTAAATTGATCACCATTTATCTATATTGCCTAGGTTATATAGGAAAGAGACTTCTGAGAAGTGAATTAATTTCTGAGTATAAAGTGATATAGTCATGTAGGTCCAATTCATTATCCTAGATAAGAGTTCCCAAGTATAAAATTGCTAATGCTTACCGTTGTAGACTAAACCTACCTTAGGTTTTAAGCTACTACAGGCTTCCATTCTGAATGTCCCTTGCATCATATTAATAGCTTTGGAATACTTCTGTGTTTTACAACTCTAGAAACATCTTAGAGTTCACAAGTCTTTGGTAAGATCAGCCGTTTTTCAGCTGGTTTACAATTAGACACGGAAAAATTAAGAATGGCATTATTCTAAAATGCAATGCATGTATTGGGGGTTTGAGTAACATGGCAACATCGTGCCCAGAGTTACCATTGTTGCCATGTGTAACCTTCCCTATAACCTACATTAGTTCTTGTGCATCTGATTCTGAACTTTCCGATTTCTCTATGATGCTCATTCCCATTTTCCTGTATCAATATCCTTATACTACAAGGAATCTGCAGAAGTTAAATGACTCCTAACTTTCTGTATTTGCCTCTGTAGATCAAAACTTAATTTCATCTGCCATAATACCATCACTGCAGAAAGAATGGCCTACACTCATTGCCTATCATGACAAACCTAAATAATGTTGTGCTACTCAGAGAGCTTAGCCAATTTTTGTTTTGTTTTCTTTTTTTTTTAAACAGATGACCACCAACTTGAATCACTCAACTGTTGAAGCATTTTGTTTAACTTACGCTATCCATTTTTCCATTTTTTCAATTGTTCCCAATTCAGGATAAAATTAGCTCTCTCACAGGAAAGACAATTGATGTTCCCTAGAATAGTTTGTAAGGAATTTTGCCAGGAACATGATAACCAGAAATGCCATGAAAAGCTACCTGCCATTATGTTCTTGATGCATCTGACGAATGGCTTTGGGAAATAAATAAATAATATGTGGCTAAATAACAATAATTAATTATTGTTTGTGTTTTCTTGCTAGGACATAGGAAACTCATTTAGAGCTGCCATTACTTGTTGGGTAAATATATTCTGAGAGTAATAAATGTATAAGATTATTCACTGTTCAGAGTAAATACATGATTAGTAGTTGTCAGAATGCATATTCTTGACAACAATAGGGCCTAACAGCTGCTTTGCTGCGCTGTGCCAAGACTTGCTCAGGAACTCCTCAGTTCATGGACCAGTGAAGCAATAGACAATAACAATTCCCTTGCTGCCATTAAATTTTGCAGAGTCACTGTGATGCCAGGTGTCACTGACATGTGAAACACTAATAGTTCTTTGGCAGACTTTTGAACAATAACCAAAAATCCAAAATCCAACCAACATAGTAATTGCATCCTGTGAGGGATGTTCTAGTGCAAATCTAAACTGATCGCAGTGAAATTAAATAATGTGTAAAACTGATTTCACTGAAAGGATATAGAGTGGTTTTTGTTTTATCAGGCTTTGTAATATATGGTACAGACCTCTTAGGCAGAACATCAAAGATGTATCTACTTAGTTTGACTCAATGTGCATCAACTGATAAAAAAAATTTAGAATTTGGTGGGAAGTATTCAATGGGGGGGAAAAAAGACAAACAAACCCAGCAGAGGTGTATCTGGAGAACATGTGAACGGGTTTTACTGGCCTGTACTGCTCAGTTCTAAGAACAGTTAGAAGTTCAAATGGAAATGTCTACAGCTATTAAAAGCCATCTCGGAAGTAAGTTTGGTTACCTCTGCTACAGATATGTGAAGCATCAAGGCTAGAGAAGGTTCCCAGGTTTAATTTCTCTAAGGTCTTCCTGTCTCTTACCAGGGCAAAAGAACAAGGACAGCTGACAATTAGAGAGAAACCAATGCTCTCACCTGTCA